>NC_016091.4:50903456-51203389 GCF_000004515.6 Glycine max
TTTCTGTGCCGTTATGGTTGACTCTTAAATTTATTTATTTCTTTCTTTTTACCTTGAGGCATCCAAGTCTCTCTAACGGAATCACGCCTCTTCCTGCTACTGAAAGCTGTGTTTATGCCAATCACTATAAAAGCCTTCTTCCTTGGAGCACCTTCCCCAGAAGTGGTGGTTGAAGCATTTGAATCCGAGATCCCACTTTCACGAGAACTCCTAGCTGCTGCTAGTTCCATCTGAAGCATCGAAACTTGTTTATCTAAAGCTCTGGCATGCCTCCCAAGAAATTAAAACAAACATCAATAATTTTTTTTAAAAAAAAAAACTTAAATTGCAAACAAATCTAGAGAAATTGAAACAGATTCTATGTGGCACTCACTGAATGGCTTCATGGGTTTTCTGCAATTCGCTCACTGCATCCTTGGGCTGCATCTGATGGAGAAAAAGCAAAGAGATTTCAAAAAACCAAAGCAAAAAATAAAAAATAAAAAATTGAAACACTTTGTGAAAAACAGAATAGGAAGATAAAGCAAACATTACCTTCTTGGTTGCACAATCCCCTGAGATCACTTGTAGCTGTTGTTGGTCCCGCTGATGCTGCGCAGTAAGCAACCCGTTTGATTCCGGTGGGTCCCACATCCTGCACCCAAAAGAAAATTCCCAGGATCGGACCACAATGTTTTAAATTCTCTCAAAATCAAAACCCATAAACCCAAGTTTCCAACTTCACAGCTCAAAAAAAAAAAAACACAATAGTTGAAGAAGTTAAGATATAGAGGAGAGAGAGAGACCTGCTTGTGACGAGCATACCAATAATGAAGGAAAAGACAGAGAAAATTGGAATCCACGTTGCAGAGATTTTGGTCGAGGTACGAGTCTTCATGTTTGTGGTGGAGGATTGGAAGATGAAGGTGTGCGTGGAAAAGTTGTCAAGACGAGGAATTGGTCTAACGAGTGCAAGAACTCGGAACTAGCAACGCAATGCAGATACGTTTATTTTTAACTTCTTAATAAATAGAAAGGTTACAAGATTTGGAATTTTACTTCTTAATAAAGGGTGACTGTTAAACCAGTTACGGTGCCGGTTATGCTCGTCTGTGTCGTGTACGGTTTGGCAAATTACTATGTTACGATGTGCGTGTCTCGTAAGAAACGGCGTCTCCTTCAATTTAGATTTGTGTGCCTTTTGGACCAAGATGAAATGTCACAGAATTAAGTGTTCGCTTTCCTGTTTATCATTTTGATTGGAGTGTTAAGAAAAACAATCATTTTCCAAACGAAACAAGGAAAAGTTATTTCTTTAAATAATTATCTACATACTCATAATTAGATGCGTTTGATTTTTATTGAAAAACAAGAATGATAACTCTTTAAAAAATGATATATGGTTCCTTAAATAAAATGATAAATGCTATCGTATATTTGAAACTTTTATTGCTCATGTATGGTCATAAATCATCTGTAACATTTTTATCTTTTTTTGCATTCAACGGCAAAAGTAGAGACTCTTATAGAGTCACCTAAGAGCAAGTGCTGCCAAATACCATTATTTGATTAAATAATACTGAGTAGTATTTCTAATAATTTATTGTAAGAATAATTGCTGGGTTTTTTTAGCTGTTCCTTCCGTTAGCAAGATGCGTTCGGACTTTATTTTTTAATTATTATTGTTCCAAATTTTAACAGTTAGTAATCATAAAAGAGTTAAATATGCATTCATTGTTACTATAAAAAATTACACCATCAACTAATAAAAAAATATTATTAATATGACTTTTAAGATAATTATTTTTAAAAATTAACAATTAATTTATCATAATGTCAAACTATCGTTAGATAATAATGTAAGAAAATTTTATATATTGAACACATATAGAAACAAAATTATTCTTCCGCATTAGTTATTCTTTATAAAACATGAAAATATAGAAATAAAATTACTGTCTCATTTTATCTGTCATTTAAACTAATGCACATATGTTAAGAAAATAATTTTACATCAAAGTACGGTGTCATACATTTAAAACATATTCAGTGATCTTATATTCCCATACCAGAGGGTACCTGATAATTGACTATTTTCCGAAAGCACGTGATAACTCTCAAACATTCAGAAATTTTATATGGGTCCCTAATAATTGACTATATACTCATACCACAGGCATTCTCATTACATATTCAAAAAGAGAGAGATGAAAGCATTGATCCTATCAGCCTGAAAGCAAACAAGCAATTTTACAAATCGGTGAATAAATCTTACAAGTAAAATCCTGCTGTGCTAACTCAAAGGCGATAATAAGAAACAACTTACAAAAGCATTTTGTTACCAACAGTGACTATGATTTGTGAATAGGGGCATTAAAATTAAAATGGGCTCAATTTATGGGTTGGGATGATTAGCTTGATACATGAATTGGTCTGGTTCTAATTTTGAGTTTGTTTTGGTTTGGACCGGTCTACATTTTTGTTGGCTCAAGTTGGGATGGGTCATGATAAATCGGGTTAATTTGAATCCTCCACCTCCCAAATTTTTTAAAATTTCAAATTATTCTTTTCATATTATATTATTTTAAAATAAGCATTTCATAACAATAACTTATAAAATAAATATTCTATAACAATAAAAAATAATTTCTTTTTCAGAATAAGTGTTATATAACAGTAAAAAATAACTTTTGAAATAAAAAAAAAATAACTTTCAAAATAAGTCTTTCATAACATTAAAAAAAAAATATCTTTTTAAAATAGATATTTTATAACAATAAAAAATAACTTTCAGCATAGACATTTCATAAAAGTAAAATTAGTTTCAAAATAAATGTTTTATAACGATAAAAGAATAGTTTGATATTTTCAAACAAAAATAGAGGATACACTATACACATGTGGGAGTGAAGGATTCAAATTTCATTGGTCCATTTTTTTTATAATTATAAAATCATAATTGGTAAATTTAATACTACAAGTGTTGTTAATATTGTCCACTTTAAGATTAATATTCTAAACTTAATACTATACAAGCATGACACTTATTCGATTGACAGTCGATCCTGTTAGTAAATAATGTTATTTGTGATTTAAAACTTCAAGTGAAAAAATGTTTTGCTCCATCGGTTTATCTAAAAACTAATCACACTGTTTCTTATCTTCTAAGTCAGATCTTATAGGGATTTTAGTGATCGAGTCTCTATAACAATACATAATGCATGTTGCAAGTGCCATCTGCACTAAAGTAATATATGCCCACAACTACGTATTAGCTGAGGACATTTTTGTGATTCAGAAAATATCTTGTAACACAAAATGTTAATTCCTCTCACATTCTCACAGTTTGTCAGTATTATTCAAACAAAATATTTCACAGTTCACACTACACTTGTTTTTGTAGTAATTAATAAATACCGGTTCGAATTTTGAAGTGCAAGAAAGAGTATATGTTTTTTTTTTTCATTGTCAAATATAGATAGAAAAAAGTATTCGGCACTTCTTTTATATTACGTTATAAAAACCTTAATGCAATTAAATCACAAATGTGTTTATACTAATACTAAAATAAATTTAAACCATCATCAATTTCACACTATAAAACATCATATAAGTATATTGAATTATAAGTATGAGATGAAATTACACCTTAGATAGAAATAAAAAGATTAAATATTATATAAATAAGGATAATAATATAAGTATATTCATTAAAATTTTGAATTAAAGTATAGTGTTAAGTTCATTTATGGTTACTCATAATCTATTGGTATAAATTTTTTGATATTTACTCTCTCTATTGCTCAATAAATTAGTATCAAGAGTGCATTATTCAACATTCAGATGAGTAAATGAAAAAGACTTAAAATAAAAATGATTGGAATAGAAATATAAAATAAAATTTCACATCAGATAAAATAAGAATAAAAAAATTAAATATCATGTAAGTGAAAATAAGACTATAAACAATAACCTTAAAACTTTGGGTTAAAGTATAATATTAAATTCATTTACATATTTTACTTATTGGTTAAATTTTCTATGTGTTACCTCCCTCCCTTCCTTATACAATATAGTGGTTTATATAAAAAATATATATCAACTTCGTGACAATTTTTTATAAGAGAAATATATTTTTCACAACTCTTGCAACAAATTATGCAGTTAAAAAAGAGGAAGAGAACAATACGAGATGTAATGAATATTGTGCAAAAAGAGAAATAGACATTGTTGTATAAAAAATTACATTTGCATGCCCGTAAAGAAAACATTATTGTTGCATGAATAAAATAACTGTTTCTTTTTTTGTCAGAAAAAACTATTTTAAAAATATACATATTAAATGAAGTAGCACAGGGAGATAAAAAAAAAACCACAACCAATAAAATCTAGTAAATGATTGTAATTTGACAAGTTAGTGGATTGAATTAATATTATTGGCTCTTAAACTAATAGACAAGTAAAGTTATATTAAAGAAAGAATTTATGATAAACCAGTACAAATAAAAATGGGAAAGACAAACTATAAATTTATAAGCTCAGACTAACACTGAGTGAAGAAGAATTTTAGAAAAACATTACCAAAACATGATACACTACTAAAATAAACTTCCTTATCATTAAATTAGTTTAATAATTTAATAAAATTAAAAAACTTTAACAAAGACACTCGTTATGAGACACGCGGAGTTCAAGTCCTGGTATATTGACACAGTGCAATTTGCAAATTGCAGGTTGACGTGTTGGCTGAGAGTGATTCAAAACATGTTCTTATTTAACAGAACCTTCACTCGTGGTTTGTTACTCTGTTTGTTAGTAGTATTATTCAAACAAAACATTTTTCTTAAAGGACAAATTGAATAAAAGAAATAAAACATTTCATATTCTTACTTTTTAAAAGTAATTATCAGTTCAAAGTACAGGCAAAAAAAAAGAATTTGGAGACCTTTCCCCTGGTTAAATTAAATTAAATATTTGGTACACACGTTATTAATAGAAATAAAGTAAATTAAATGGTCACCAACTTATGAACCGTACCATATTAAATGAAGTAATTAATGCAGGGAGAGCAACAAATTTAAACAGAGTTTTTCTAGCAGATAAAGTCGGAGAATTGGTTAAATAAAAGATTAGAGTATCTCTTAAATAATATTTTTTGACGAAAAGATTCTGTTATTGTTACGATATGAGTTCTCTCCGACCCCTATATATGACTTGAGTTGGACACAACAAACTTTCACTCACTCTCACACACTCTCATTCTCATTCCATTCCATTCCATTCCGTTGCTATGTTTCAAAACCCTAACCAAACCCTCTTAGCATTCTCTCTTGTGTAACGAATTCAATTTCCGTGATGCCTCGCCAACCTCCGCCTTCACCTCCGTCTCAGCCTGGTGTTCTCGACCCTGCACTCTGGCTTGTCTGCGCCGGAACCACCGTGGAGATCCCCACCCTCCATTCTAGGGTTTACTACTTCCCCCAGGGACACTTCGATCAAGCCTCTTCCGCTCCAAGAAACCTCTCCCCTCTCCTTCTTTCGAAACCCGCCGTTCTCTGCCGCGTCGAATCGGTTCAATTCCTCGCCGATCCTCTCACCGACGAGGTTTTCGCGAAGCTGATTCTTCACCCTGTCGCTGATTGCTTCGCTTCGGGACCTTCCGCTGTTGCTCCTGCTGCTGCTTCTGCTTCGGCTCAAACCGGTGAGAATAACGTCGTTTCTTTCTCGAAGGTTCTCACTGCTTCTGATGCTAATAACGGTGGGGGGTTTTCTGTTCCGAGGTTCTGCGCGGACTCTATCTTCCCGCCGCTGAACTTCCAGGCGGACCCGCCGGTGCAGAACCTCCTCGTCACCGACGTGCACGGTTTCGTCTGGGAGTTCCGCCACATTTACCGCGGGACGCCGCGGCGGCACCTGCTGACCACCGGCTGGAGCACGTTCGTCAACAACAAGAAGCTCGTGGCCGGTGACGTCGTCGTGTTCATGAAGAACTCCGGGGGAGGGTTGTTCGTCGGAATTCGCCGCGCCACGCGCTTCTCTATGGGGAAGGGTGGTGATAGAGGCGGAATGAGGATCAGGGTGGATGAGGAGGAGGAGGAGGAGGAGGAGGAGGAAGAGGAAGAGGAGGTGAGGGAGGTTTTCTCGAGGGACGGGAGGGGGAAGCTGTCGGCGAAGGTGGTTGCCGAGGCGGCGGAGCTGGCGGCGCGGAACATGCCGTTCGAGGTTGTTTATTATCCGAAGGAAAGGTGGTCGGAGTTTGTGGTGAAGACTGAAGCGGTTAATGAAGCAATGAAGGTCGCGTGGAGTCCCGGAATTAGAGTGAAGATCGCTGCGGAGACAGATGATTCGTCCAGGGTGTCGTGGTGTCAGGGTACGGTCTCTTCTGTCGCTCTTCACGGTAATGGCCAATGGCGCGGTTCTCTTTGGCGTATGCTTCAGGTATAATATACATATAACTCCACGTTTCTTTTGTTTGTCTGTTATGTGTATTTAAATTTGTCAATTTAGTTCAACAGCCATGTATTGTCAAATTAACTAGAAATCATCTTTGGAATGACTTTTTCAATATATGGTAATGGGTGATTGGATGACAGAGGAAAGTGCATAGGCTATTTTTCTCTATAAATTTTGCTTGATTGGATTAGTTTTAGTTTAATAATGAGTGAGTGCATAGGCTATTTTCTCTATGAATTTTGCTTGGTTGCATAAGTTTTATTTTAATGATGAGTGAGTCAGATTTAAAGTCAGATACTGGTGGTGGTGAAATAAAACTTTTGTATGAGATCACACCGAGTCGTTCTTTCTTCTTTGTTTAATTCATGAGTCATGGGTGTGGGTTAGAAGAGGTAATTTATGATTA
This sequence comes from Glycine max, assembly GCF_000004515.6. Lineage (NCBI taxonomy): Eukaryota > Viridiplantae > Streptophyta > Magnoliopsida > Fabales > Fabaceae > Glycine > Glycine max. Next base: position 50,910,295 of record NC_016091.4, read on the forward strand.
GCAAAATTTTATCAAACCAACGCATACTATTTTTGTTTGTAATCTGTTTTCAGTTTGAGTGATATTTTTAATTTAATGTGGAAATGAAGTCTACCAAATAAAGTCTTCATCACAATCTTTATCAGAAGATCACTTAATGTGTTTTCTTTTTTGGGTTACTGTGTGTCAGTCTTGCTTATACATGCCATGTCAAATTCTCAACAAGTTTTACTGGGATGCTCTCTCTTCTTCATGCATGTCTCTATCTGTGTTTGTGTTTGCACTTTTGCTAGGGAAATTCTTAATTAGAGGATCTATTGCCTGCCCTTAATTTCTTTTGTTTGAGTCTCAGTATTATGTCTTTTGAGCCAATGTTCTTTTTATTGAAAGAAACTTTATGTCAGAAATTGTACTTCAAGAAGTTATTTTCTCTCTCAAATGACTGATACTGGCCATTTATCACTTCTGATCTTAACATCATAGGTTACATGGGATGAACCTGAAGGTTTGCAGATAGCAAAATGGGTCAGCCCTTGGCAGGTGGAACTTGTTTCAACCACACCTGCACTTCATTCAGCATTCCCCCCAATAAAAAGGATTAAAGCTGCTCATGATTCTGGGGTGTTTACTAATGGAGAGAGAGACCCCTTTCCTATGACAGGATTCACTAATTCGACAATGGGACAACTGAATCAGGCATTGTTGAGTTATGGTACTTTTCCTGCTGGCATGCAGGGAGCCAGGCATGATGCATTTTCTGCATCAAGATTTTGCAATTATCCAACTGACATGTCTCGTCTGTGTATGGGTAATTCCTTTGGGAAGAGCACATTTCCATGGCTGAAAACATTGGAAACAGAGGTAAATGTTGGCAGCTCTCAATCTGATGAATTGTCACCTGATAGTCGTGGTAGTCTCCAATCCTGTGGCACAGACCTTGTTGGCAACTCAAGAAAACTTGGGTCTGTTTCATTTCAACTATTTGGTGCAGTCATTCAGACAGAACAGCCTGTTGAAAATGGTTTGCAAGGTACCGGTTGCACTTGCACGGGAGATGAATGCCAATGTCAAAGAGCCCTCAACAGCTGAGGATTCTTACTTGTGAAAGTAGCTGTGACTATGTCATGCATATAAGTAGCTGTACAGGTATGCTTATATCTGAGTAAATTGAATTTCTTCCTAGAAACAAATCAATTATAAAATCAGCTACTGATGCTTTATTAACCAATTTTATATGGAAAAGATGGATCATGCTAGCTCAATTACATTTATTGCTCTGTTTATAATATTGTTTGAATGCATGACTTGTATTTTTTGAGGGATTGTTCTGACCAAGTGCCAGGTAGATTTGATTCCCACATAGATTTAGTCCCCCCCTCCCCCAATGTGATACATTTATAGTTTTGCTATTTCTAGTGTATTTTGATTGAGGATGGACTCTTGCAACATTCACACCTAATGTACAGAGCCAAAATCATAATTCTTGCTTTATTTGTAATACAGTAAAGTGGGAAACCATGATGTGAATTTTGTCTTTCTTACTTAAATTTATGGCATTACATCATATTTAATTTAGATGATCAGATGTTATTGCATCATGGGCCATGGCAGGCCGTTAAGTGATCTAAATTCCTAAACATATGTTCATTGTTGACCTGTTTGCTGATTGTCTGAGTTGAAAAGAAGCTTTTAATCCATGTTGAAGTTAAGATTGACTTATCTAAATCATTTATGAGAATAATGCATCTCACAGCCAAAATTATTATTCCATATGTTTAGGATTGACTTGTCTAAATCATTTTAAGATTGACTTGCCTAAATCATTTATGAGAATAATGCATCTCACAGCCATAATTATTATTCCATAAATTGATGACGAACTGACTAGGTGGACACTGAAAGTTATGCTTGTGTGAGTAGGATTATCTTTTCGAAACTAGCATAGATACAAAACAATAGATGAATGTTTGTTTTGATTATCCAGAACTTTGTTGGGGAGTATAAAAGGTGCTCCTTCTTATAGCATGAAAATTTAATGGCTAAAAAGGGGAATTTGTAATTCTTGTCCCTCCAGGGAGTGTCTTTATATTATTTGAACAGCTTGCATTGGTTAGCTTGATTTGTTTGATTTGCTGTTTGATTTAAAGGCATTTCATGCTTATGCGACTAAATTTCATGTTTTGATTAACTTTGATTGCCTTTGTTGCAGGTTTCAAACAGGCTGGAGGCTGACCACCCTTTTGACCCAGTAGTTTGTGCCGTTTTCTTTTTTGTTTCATGAAACTTGGATCTAAACCAACTCCGCAATATTTGGGCCAGACAATTTATGATATTTCTAAATGCAACTTCTTTTATTTGGTCTAGTGTATGACTGTGCCATTGTTGGTTTAATGCATATTTTGCTGTCTTAATTTTACTAAGGTTTTTTTGAATACAAGTCAGAAGTGTTTTTGGGAGCTTCTCTACTCTAAATAGAGTTTTTTTCCCGTCAAGTACTTCTAGCCTTGTATCCAAACAGGCCCTAGTATCTTATTTTTGGCATCATTTCTGCACTTTATTGCCATATTGGTTAAGAGGGAGGATGTTGCAAAGGATTTTTTTTTCTTGTGTAACTGTTTTACAAACCAAAAGGTGAAGTGCGGATAATAGTTTTCTTATGTTATTTTTTTTTGGATAAATTGTGTTTAAATTTCTTATATGTTCAGAGAATAGTTGATGACGCCAGTCAAAAAAATTATACGTGATTATCTTATCATACTTATTTGAGAACAAAGATTAAAACAAAAACAAAATAACACTAACAAATAGGTATCAAGTGTAATTCACATAAAACGCAAAGGATCCGACTAGAGGGAAGGGGGTTTGTCAGAGGTAATCAAAGGTTTTTTTTTTTTAAGGATTATTAAATGGGAAATGTCAAAATAATAAGTGAAAATTTCAGGAATTCCGTGTAATTTTTTATTTTTTTAATAATAAATAATCTTCGTGTATCTCAATTTTGAATGGAGAGCTTGATAGCAGGCATATAAGTAACTTACTGCAAGTTGTGTCTTTTGTGGTATTGCATTGATTATAACGAAATACTATGAAGTTATAGTTTTGTCTCCTCATGTAATATAAACAGGGCATTTATTAGGGATAGATTTTCGGGAGAATGAGGAGCAATCATCGTGTTGGGGTAACAAAAATGTAAATGGAATTTTATAGGCAGCATGAATTGGTTTGGTTGTTTGGTTCTGCATGCAAAATTGCGCATACGAAACGCAGAAGCTACTTGATTTTGACGCACGTGAAGTAGGGCAGGCTTGCATGCCACACACATATCGAATGCCGCGATTCGTATTTTCACATGACAAATGTATGGATGCTAACACAGTGATGGAAATTGGATGGATTCAAAAATGTGATCCAGAGATAGATATTAACAATGAAAGCACCAGAACGACAAGGACGCCTTCACAATGAAACCACAAGTACTACTTTTGGACAATGTCTCGAAAATATTTTAATTACATTATGTCGTCTAAATTTTTTTATTTTGGTACAGAAAAAACCCGACTAATTAGATTAATTAATTTAACTAACCTAACTGCTTTGTTTTCAATATTAGCAGCAACAATAAAAAATAGAAGATAAGCGCATTTATCTTCATTAAGAATCTTCTAACCTAAAAGCTTTGAGTTCTAAGCTCAATACCACTTTTATTCTAAAATGAAATGAAAATCCGAAACCTTATACTAATCTTTTATTGTCCTTTACCTAGTTTTTTTTAAAGGGTTAGCGGGTTAAAAGAGCGAGCCAAAATAGTATAGCAGGTTGAATACTCTTAAGTCTTATAGTTCCACACGCTATACAATAATAGATCCACATCTATAAAGTGGGTGTTTAGTTCCATGTTTTACCATAGTAGATTCGCGTCTAACCAAAAGCTACTATGCATAGTTTCACGTTTTTTTAGTTAATTTGACGTAAAAAACAAGATATATGTGCGTTCATAACTTTACTCCAAACACACAGAAATTTGTACTAATATCAAGAACAATATCTTAAATTTCTTTGGTGTTAACGTGTTCTAAGGAGAATCTTTTTTCACTATTGTATAATGTCAATTTTAACAAGGAAAACTTGGTCAGTGTTTTTCTTATTGGGTTTAGTTTTTAGGTGAGATATCCCAAAATGATCAATATAGTGTGTATTCTTTTATTTATTTTGTCTCACATTAATTCACATTATATATAAGTAACTAATTAAACATAAATAAATAATATGTTAAAGTTAATATTAAATTATTTGAGCATTATCAGAATTCATTCTTTGATCGAAATAATTTTTTATCAAACTTTAGTTACTGAATTACGAATTAATCAGAGTTTTTTTTTTTATGAATCAAAATATTAAAACAAAAATAATTAACATTATATAAGAATGTAAACAAAATATTTTCAAACTTGACTTAAAAGACTATATAACAAGCTACATAATTTTCGTGTGATTTTCACATTTTCACTCAACCAAATCATTTAATAACAAAGGCAAAATAATATGCACCAGAAACAAAGACAAGACCCGATTAGTAACTTTTTGAAAAACTAAAAATGATAAGGATATTTTCAGGTGGATATTAATTAAATACCAATAAATGTCTTTAAGATAGTATTAGTTAAGAAAATAAACATAAATATATTTACTAAAAAGTATATTTGATACATTTAAAATATATATCAAATAATAATAATTTTTTTATAGAATACTACTTATTTTCATTTTTTTGAAAGGCTAAATAAAATATTCTTTTAAGCACTAGTTATACATCATTTAACTAAGTGAACTTGAACATAGGCAAGTTACTGTATTAGAATTGTTCCCTAAACAGATGTGATTTGCATGGACAGCTAGGCATAATAAGATACTTTAAAGCCAATGGTTCACATTTCATTAGACAAAAAAATAAGTAGTAAATGGTTGACCACGATTTGCAACAAGAAACTCAAAGTGAACCTAGACCTGATTCCATCCAGGTGGTCGTATGACATATTCCCATAATTAGTAGACAATTAATTTAAGGTTAATGTGTGTTTTATAGCACCAACTTTCCTTTTTCCACGTTGAAGAAGATTCATACATATCTACACTCTGCTCTCTCCTTAATCATTATCTACCTTTCTTTCATTCCCCTGTTCTCTCTGTTTCTCTGTTCCCCAGTTCCCGTCAAAACGCACACTTTCCCATTTCCCATTTCCCATTTCTGGTTCAACCCATGGACTCCCAACCGGGTCTCTCTCTTGGGTTAAGCGTCCCTCTCTCTTCACCCGCGGCTCCACTCTGTGATACTACCTCTGTTCTGTGGCGTTTATTTAACAAAAGACACCCCATAAAGGAGGAAGAAGAAGAAGACGAAGACTATGGTGAAACGATTAACTTCATGGACCAGAGCGTGAAGAGGAAGATAGAGGGACACCAACAACCCTGTTTCCCTTCGAAGCGCGTGGCAGTGGATTCCTCAGTGGGGTGGTGGAACCAGCCACTGGGCGTTGCGGACCCCGAGATTTTTTATATCATGGGGAAGGAAAAACAAAGACAGTTTAAGGGAATTGAGTTAATTGCTTCGGAAAATTTCGTGTGCAGAGCAGTGATGGAAGCTTTGGGAAGCCATCTAAGCAACAAGTACTCTGAGGGAATGCCTGGTGCTAAGTACTACACTGGTAATCAATACATTGATGAGATTGAGTTTCTCTGTTGCCAGCGTGCGTTGTTGGCTTTTGATCTTCACCCCAACAATGGGGTGTTAATGTTCAACCTTATTCTTGTACTTCTGCTAATTTCGCTGTGTACACTGGGATTTTGCATCCCGGGGATAGGATTATGGGTCTTGATTCGCCTTCTGGGGGGCATTTGAGTCATGGTTATTATACTTTAGGGGGAAAGAAGGTTTCAGCTGCTTCTATTTTCTTTGAGACTTTGCCTTATAAGGTTAATCCGCAGAGTGGTTACATAGACTATGATAAGCTTGAGGAAAAAGCGCTGGATTTTAGGCCTAAGATACTTATCTGTGGTGGGAGTTCGTATCCAAGGGAATGGGACTATGCGAGGTTCAGACAGGTTGCTGATAAGTGTGGGGCAGTGTTGATGTGTGATATGGCTCATATCAGTGGTCTTGTAGCGGCTAAGGTGATTTGATTTTTCTGTCTTTTCTCTTGTTTCTGTTTGAATTATGTTATCGATTTTATGGTTGTTTATGCATCTGATTTAGTTTTCTTTGGAGTGTAGAGGCAGTTGTATTGTATGCTTTAGAACTAGTAAAGATGGAGTTGATAGAACAATTTAGGTGCCTGTACTATGAACCAACATCTTCAGACTTATTCCTGTCTTATCGTGTGTTCGAGGAAAGTGAAAATAATTTAACCTTTAGCTATAGAAAATACTAGTAATGGATTTAGGCCTTTGGATATTTTTCTCCTATAAGTGTTTATGGAGAAGCTTACCCAAACAGGGCCTTAGTACAATTTTTTTTTTACCAATAATGGGTTTGACTCTTCTATAGCGAGGGAGTGTAGTTTAGAAGATAAAGAGCAGTTGTAAGTGTTGTTTAGAAAATCAACAATTGAGATTGTGATAAAATGCATGCTAATATAATGACTATGATGCTGTTAAAATCTCGGTCGTTGGAATTTTTAATTAAACAATTGTAATCTTGCTTTATCATTTAGAGTGCATCATCCTCACTTTACAGGGAGCTAAATCCACTAGTAATGTGATCTATGGAGACAAGGATACAGATTTCTGTTTAGTTGTAGGGATTAGGAAACACCAAAAGCAAAATTAAACGATTGTAATCTTGCTTTATCATTTAGAAATGAAGGAATGCCAAAACTGTACTGTCCCCTTTATCTGTTTGGCCCTTTGCAAAAAGGTTTCGATTTTCCTTTGACTGTATAAATATGCTTTTAACTATATTAACGGTGGTTTTTACAGGAAGTAGCTAGTCCATTTGATTACTGTGATATTGTCACCTCAACCACTCACAAAAGTCTCCGAGGTCCAAGGGGAGGTATCATCTTTTATAGAAGGGGGGCAAAACCAAGGAAGCAAGGTTTCGTTCATAATCATGGAGATGATAGTAATTATGATTTCGAGGAGAAAATAAACTTTGCTTTATATCCATCGTTACAAGGAGGCCCCCACAATAATCATATTGCTGCTCTTGCCATAGCTTTAAAACAAGTTGCAACTCCAGAGTACAAAGCATACATGCAGCAGGTGAAGAGAAATGCGCAGGCATTAGCATCTGCCTTGTTGAGAAGAAATTTCAGATTGGTGACTGATGGGACCGACAATCATCTTTTGCTATGGGATCTAACAGCACTTGGCTTAATTGGTAATTTCCTCAGTCAGCCTCATTTTTTGTTTTTTGCTAATATATGTTAAAATTACAACTGGATTTGAAATGAATATGCTTTTTTTTCTTCCTGTTAATAGTAACGAGTTATTATTTGGTGTACTGGTGTCTGAAGATGGGAAATGATTCTAGTACAGAAGTGGCTTAAATTTTATGATTTTGTCCGTAACAAATTAAAATTTTATGCTCATTCTAATTTTATGCATTTCTATGCAAGTTAAGCTTAATTTCAAACTATTTTTTCTATAAAATCACAGAAGATGTAAAATCAAATGCTTTTAGTTTAATTACCTTTTATCATTCAATTGAGTAAATCACAAAAATACTATTTACTATTTAGTATTTGATTAGACAAGTAATTACATAATTTCCAAATTTTGTGAAATATATAGACAGAGAGCTTATGTAAAATATGGACCTCAACACTCGTGTTTAGAAAAAGCCATATATATACTATATAACAACAACTACCAGTCCTTGTCCCACACCAGGTAGGCTTTAATAATTACTATAAAAATAAATGGAGAAAATAACTTTGATGTAAACTTCTTTTGATTTGGCCTATTTTCATTTTGCTACCATGTGGTTTAAACATATCAGTATCACACTTCACCCCTTGAGGATTTTTTTCTAGCACATAAACCAAGTTTGATCATAGGTTCATTCAAAATTTTGAACATGAAAGACAAAGTAAAACACGCCCCACCAAGTTTTAGTGGGACAAGGCAATATCATGTTGAGCTGGACATCAAACTTCATTTGTATTTTGGATAATTTGATTGCATACTTGGTTCCTTTTGTTAGGTGTTTCCTAATCCTTAGTTGTTCTCTGACAGCAACTATGATTCAAGAGATTAGTATAAGATTTAAAAATTATGGATAAGTTAAGGCTAAGAGACTTGGGTGGATAAAAAAAGTTTAAAATCAGAAGTTTAATGATGTTCATGCATAACATATCTAAACTGGCCAAGGTTAAAATGGTTGTGTAAAAATTTTGTTCATTTAAAAATGCTATGGGGTATGCATGGTTTGCTAGATCATCTGCTTTGATAATCAGCCATCCTTGTATATTTTTTCTGGTTGGCTCTAATCAAGAGAATCTATGGGCTGTGAGCAGAAGCCCATGCATAGATTTGACCAACCCCCCCCCCCCTGACCAACCCCCCCCCCCCCCCCCCATATAGTGAATAGATGTGTAAAGTTAAGAAAATAAAGATGTTTCCACTGTTAATTTGTATTAAAGTACCCATGTAAACTTATAAGTTGCACCCTGGGAATTGAGGCCGGTGACGAGGGACTTTCCAACACTAAAATATATAAACTTGAAGTTGTCTTTATTAAATAATAAATCATGGTTAGATTTAGCATATGTTGCATGAAATTCAAGCTTGAATTTAATATGGGAAGTTTTGAAATTCCCCCACTGTAACTGTATCTGTATAAAAACAATATTTTAACATGACTTGCTATGTATGTGAGAGTATCCATTCCTAGTAAGGGGCAGAGAAAAAGAAAACAAAACAAAAAATAGATATGAAGTATTAGATGGTAAAGATGGCACTGTATATAGTTTTAATGGTTATTTGAAATTTTAAACACCATTAGGCATGTGCTGTGTGTGCTACTCATGATTTTGCACACCCCTTTTCCCTTCTCTTATAAATTATGTCCTTGAAATTGACATGAACATGCTCTCTATAATTTTGTTGTGTATTACAGACAGAAACTATGAAAAGGTCTGTGAGGCGTGTCGCATCACTCTCAATAAATGTGCCATTTATGGTTCGATTTCTCCTGGAGGAGTGAGAATTGGTGAGTACCTCTCATATAGTACGACTGAAGTATGGTATTACTATTAGACTATTAGTATAGTATTAAAGCTTCAATTTCAATCTACTTAATTTCTCCTGTTGAATATGATTGCTAGTGCAGCAAATATCTTATGTTTGCATTACCATTTAGTTTAACATTTAAGCGTCCGTGCTTGTTCCTTGTCTTGTGATTGTTTTTAAGCAGCAAGTCTTAATTATCATCAATTCATGTTAGCTCCAACTTCCACATATTTAACAAATGGTCCTCAAAAGTCCTATTTTCTAGAGAATTGATTGGTGGAAAGAAATAAATGTGTATTTATCATGCTTACAGACTACCATTTCCTTGTGCAGTTGAACATAAACGATTGTGTATTTTTTAAGTCACATTTATATTCTTGTGCACTTCAAGCCAATTGTATTCCATGTTAAATCAAATTACTGTGGAGTCTTCTCCATTATGTTTTGTTCTTGTTCTCACGTTGCTGTATTTCATTGGTATTCAGGTACTCCTGCAATGACATCTAGAGGCTGTTTAGAGGAAGATTTTGAAACCATAGCTGATTTTCTTCGTAGGGCAGCTCAGATTACCAGCATTGTGCAAAGAGAACATGGGAAATCATGCAAAGATTTCCTCAAGGGTCTTCAGAATAACAAAGATATTTCTGAGCTCAGAAATCGGGTTGAGACATTCAGTTCCCAGTTTGCAATGCCAGGCTTCGATATTTGATTTGAAAGTGTAAAACTTCTATTGCATCATTATGATGCGTCTTGGCTTACCATCATTTGAATTATTTTAGCATAGTAACCCATAGGTTTTTTCCACTTGGTCTTATACTTATCAAGTTACTAGTTTAGCTTATGTGTAAATTACGAATGAAAATGGTAGTCAAACCATCATGCGGTGGCTATACACCATACTTAGCAACACTTGGCATATTGATGACCTTGAGATTGTAGAAATTGTTCAAGCTTGATACTTTTTTCTTCAACCACAACTTTTGAAGAAACTCCAGTAATACAAATGTTACTATTTCATGTAATTTGAAGTGACCATGAAATTATTTTACAGTCTGTCATTGGATATGTTTTTCTGTGCTTGTTCCTATCATATAGGCATCTTCATGTTCAACCAAAGTTTATTGAGAAGCTGTCATTGTTTGTACATTAACCACTGTACTTTTAACCATTGCTTTAAACACAAATTCTGCCCATCTGGCATGAGGCATGCTGGATGATATCCAATATATTACTCTTGTTTTGTTTTTTTGTCTGTGTGTGCGCGCGCACTTTCAATGTTTATTTTATTGTTTGATTTTAAAGCATCATTCATGTGGAACGGTGGAACCCTTATGAGGAGGCAAAGCATGAATTTGCGGCGAGGGACAAAAAGCATGAGATACGGTTAGAAGTGAGAAAGTGACCGCTGAAATTTTTTGTGGCATAATAATTTAAACATCCCAAAACCCCAACAAAAAGGGGAAGTCGAATTTTTTTGAAACAGAACAAAATTGTGAGAGAGAAAGAGTGTTTGTTGTCAGGCAAAGGAAGAATGTGGTGAGATGAAGTTTTCATCATCTCCATTGCTTTCAAAGTGAAAACCGAATCAGACAAAAGCTTCCCAAGAGCAAAAGAAGCTGCCTTTGACGTTAAAGCAGTTCAGGAATCTCAGAGTGCTTCTTTTCTCTACAGTCCTAAGCCCTCCCTTTTCATTATTCTTTCAGGACTATAACGAATGATCAGTCATTTTCCGTGCCAACCAAAACTCCTTTCAAATTCATTCTTAATAAAGAGAATAAATAATAATCAATCACTTCCAAAGAAAACCAATTTAAAATTAACCCCCCATAGCATACACACTGTCACACTGTGTGCAGTCATAAGTTCCTTTTTAACTTTTCTTGTACACTTTTGTCCTTTTCTTCCCTGGCTGCAATTAGAGGAAGAATCGAAGTTTCTTTCTTTCCCAAAGAACTTAGTTTAACTTAGCTCTCATGCAAGAAGGTAATTTCATTTCATTCATTAATCCATTGTCAATGTTGCTTTCAAACCCAGAACCACATTCAATTCGAGAGAACCATGCTTCTGCAGGGAAGAAAAAGGCTTGGTAGTGGTAAACTGTGGAAAACCAAAAAAAGAGAGACACCAAGTGATAATAACAATAATAATAATTAAAGAAAGGGTTAATAAAAGGTACAACAACCCCATCAACTATTCTTCTACCTTGTCTTTGTTTCTATTTTTTGTAGGCAGCCAAAGACACCTATTTCATTTTGAATTGGCTGAGTCACCTATGACTGCAAAAGTCCAAAAGCCTCTTCCTCCCTTCCACAATCTCGTCAAAGAAATCATCAAGCTGAGCAACAATGTTGTCTGCCCCAGATCTGAGAACCCCAAAACACGTTCTGAGATTCTCCACTCTCTCTCTAATAGCAACCTCACTCTCCCACTCCACTCCCTGAGACCCTGACCCTCTTCTCTCTAACTCCCCTCTCAGCTCCTCCATGGCCACCTTCGACCTCCGAAACTCGTGCAGAAGCATCCCCGGCGAGCCGCCCATGTGCCCGATCTCCGCCGCCACCCGCTGCTGCAACCTGGCCGTCGACATCATGAACGCCGATCCCAGGAACAGGCACCCCTCGTACCCGCAACCGCCCAACACGAAGTCCGAGGAGTCCCCATAGCAGTACACGAGTCCGTACAGAAGTACCATGAGCAGCAACGAACTCACGTTCCTCATTGCGTACAGCACCCCTCTGAAGCCGTTGAAGCCGTTCAGCTTGGACTCGATGGACAGCCTCTCTTGGAACCGAAGCGACAAGGCCTCAATCCGCGCCTCCATCAGCGCCCTGTTCTCCTCCTCCAGCCCCACCGCCTCCCGACGGCACCCGGCAATGGCCCTTATTACCTGCTTCCAACAAAAGTCTCCAACTTTAATATTCATGTAAGAAAAGAAAAGAAAGAATGGAAATTGGTGACCTGGCGAGAGACTTGGGGGGTGATGTGGCGATGGGAGTCGAGGGAGGAGGTGATGTTGAGGGCGGCAGAGTAGTAGCTATCCATGGCCGAAATGCCGGACTTGATGAGGTGGCAGGCGTCCCAGAGTTTGGAGCTTTCGTCCATGTACTCGTCCAGCCACTTGTCGCCCACTGGGAGCTGGAGTTTCTGGACCAGGAGGGTCAATTGGGTGTGGAACGATCTTAGAACAGAGACCACTCTTTGGAGGAATTGGATTGACATGAAGTTTGTGCTCAGGAACACTCTCTCTAGATCGTCGATTCCCAGCGTCAGGAACGAGTAGAAGCCGTTCACGGACGAGGGATCCATTTATTTACTAGTCGTGGTGGAGGGGAGAGGAGAGTGATATTTAAATTGAGAGAGAGAAGAAGAGGACCCAAAAAGTGAAAAGAATGGAAGAATGGAATATCTTGGAAGCTCAGGTTTCTAAGGTTGAAAAGGATTGTTGGGAGCAATGATGGGTGTTTCCTACAGAGGGGAAACCATGATTGGTAATATGCCATTTTCATTGTTTAATGGACACAAAGCAACACACCAAGTTAAAAATCATGTATCAAATCTATATTAAAGACCTTTCCCTATTATAAATAAATAATAATAGTCTGGTCAATTTGTGTTTTCGGTCAACCTTTAATTGAACAATTTTCCAAAACCTTTAAAATTACTTTCATTTTTTGTATAATATAAAAGGGGAGAAACCGTGGAAGAGGCAGCAAGTAAGATAGATTTTGATATTTTTCATTTAAAAAAGGTTGAGATTTTGGTGGGTAGGGTGATGCAAGGTTTGACTGGGTTGTTTGTATAAACATAAGTTTTTCGTTTCATGATGCAGCTGGTCACGCTTTTGTTTTGGCTTCTTCTATCCTCAAATTCTTCCTCGAGCTACTGAAATGTGCTGGCTCTTGTTCAACTCTTTTCTATTGAAATTTGCGGTTTTGTTTTTCCTAGACTATGGTATTGTTCTGTTGGTTTTTCCCAAAAGGAGGAACTGGTGGAATGGAATGACGAGGCTGCTTCTACTTATGTGTTTCGTAATCCTCTACCATACATATAATCAATCAGTCTTTTTGAGGTCATATATATATATATATATATATATATGCTCTTTTACCTCTTTTATTATAACTACAAGTAGTATTTCATTACCTTAGGTTTTGGACAAAAAAGAATGATGCTTCCTCATACCTTCCTCTCAATCCCCTCTATCGAGTATATTTAATTTCGACCACTAACTCCAAAGTTGCATAATCCAAATCTGAAGTATTATAATTTTAATTGCATATATTGTTCAAGCCATTAGCAAACTAAATTATACTATCCATGCCATTGATTGAAAAGACCTTACTACCCATCAAGCAACAGATATATTTGTAGAAAAAAGGAAAAAGATTTTGAGCTGCATAGTTTCATCATTGCTCAGTATTGCAACTGGGTCCCATAATATGTGCATCATACTGAATGAGTTTTAATTGATTGATCGTTTCAAGTCACTAATTGAATGCCACGAAATGTTTTATTTCCTTTATTCTATTCGCAAAAGTATATGTAATGTATGTATTTCCCTCCCTTTTCCTACATATATACTAACTAGGACACTCTAATTGCTATTTATATGGATGACTTTATTTTTTTTTCGTAGATGGAAGAGAGGGGAATGGGGGACCATTACCGAACAATCTAAATTATGCATTGGGTAATGTAACATCTTATTAAATTTTGGTTGAAACGAGTGCTCGTGGGTTTTCGGAGAATGGGACATCTTAGAAGTATGTTGGTCTTCAAAGATTTCATTGGAAAGTAAATAGTGAATTGGACATAGGTAAAGAAGAGATTGCACAAGAGCATTAATACGGGCACCCGTCACAACAAAGGTAGCTTACAAAAAGATGAGGTCACAAAGGGTGCCTTTCTTTTACTTTTTTCTTTTTTTTTTCCCAAAACAACTGTTTGTGTTAGGGGTATTTTTTTTTAAAAAAATTATCAAATGAGATAAATTTTAAATAAATACCCCAAAAGAGTTAAATCCTGTAGTATTCTACAATTTCTAAGTTTAAAATTGTAAATCATGATTTTTATTTTTTTCTACTGAAATTATAAAAAAAATACAACTTGTTAATTTTTTTTAAACAATACTTTGAAGTTCTAAATTTTTTATATATATATTTTTTATAGAAGTAGTAAATTATATATGACTTTAAAGTCATAAATAATTTTATTTAAATTAGTATTTTTAATTTTATTTAATATTTTTATATTTTTGTATATTTTTTTATTTAATATTTTCTATTTTTTTCTAATGTTATGGATTTTTTCCTAATTATAGAAAATTCCAACAAGTTTGACTTTAGAGTCGTACGTATGATCATAATTTCATTTTATTAGTGTTTCATTTATAAAAAATATTTAATAAAAAATATACAAAAATAATAATTAAAACTAAAAATAAAAAAATTAATTTAAATAAAAATATATACAAATTTCAAGTCGTAATTCTATCAAAAATATATAAAAATGACTTTGAAGTTGTATTTAAAAAAAGTTAAGAAGTACAAAAGAAAAAAAAAAAGTAAGAGTCGTAACATGATTTATGATTTTAAACTCAGAAGTCATAAATTATCTTACGACTTATCTCTTTCCGATATTTATTTAAAATTTATTCTCATTTAATAATTTAGAAAAAAAATTACCCTAAATCAGTCTTTTCGCTTTATTTTTTTTCTTATTCATGTCGGAAATTATATTTCACCAGTAAGCACCTGTGTTGAAGAAAATAAGTAATCTAATTTTCTAAGTAAAAGCTATACGCTCTTATGAATTAGGAGTATTATGGTACTTAACTCGAGCTTGTTAGGGGGAGGGGGAACGAAATGCGAAGAGAAACTGAAGTAGAAAAATGTATTTGATTTTTCTTGGTTTATTATCATGGAGGGTAATATGTATATAAACTGTGTGCCTGTTTAATATTTTTTTAATAAAAATTAGTACACCTTAGTATTACTAGATAGAGTACTAATAACATGTTGGACTTACAATAAAGCTTACTCAAAAGATTATTGCATAGACCTAATAAATTATCACTTGTGAATGAATAGTTTTCTGGAGAAGGATTTCTTAACAAGTGAAATTTTAGCGGTCTAAAGAGAAATTGAAATCCGTGTTCATTTAAAAAACGAGAGTTAACTTAATTATGTATTTTTAATTATTGTGTCAACCAGCGCATTAACTTATATTTACTATTTTGATTTGGATATGATTTTGTGTAAACATTAAACAGTGAAGCTATTCTATATAGTTATTACATTTTTTCTAATTTATGCGTAAATAGTAAATATGTTATATGTGAGTTGAAGACGTCATTTCAAAAACAAATAGTTACAGTAAAACTTTTATGTTATTAATTAAATACAATGAAGTTAACGCAAGATTTTTAATTGTTTGTGTGAACTAACGTTAGCTTATATTATCTCTTTTTACTTTTATGTTATAGTCATTTATTTTTTCTCCAAACAATTGATGTTTTTGAATTTTTTACATTAAAATTAAAAATGTTTTTACATGTATGACACGAGTCATTTCCTTTTTTATCATTATACATATTTGAATATTAAGCATAAATCACCGCATATTGCTAAAACCCTCAAAGCTACTTGAGCTTTTTCATTTATGAAGATGAATTTGCCACTTGCAAATTCTCATGCGTAAGTAACGTTGTGCATTCAAATCAACAAAATCATCCCTAAGAATGTCCAAAACATGTCTGCAAGAAATCCGAATAATATCAATGTGATAATTTTGCTAAATAATGATGTCAGGATGGAGTGAGTGGACATTTAATCATAAAAAAGTGTTTTTTCATTGAAAGTAATTTTTTCTCCAAAAAAAAAACCCATCAAAATATAGTCCACTATTTTACGGGAATGCATACTTTAATTTGGTGAATCAAATTAGTTGAAGGTATGATGAAAGTATTCATCGTTTCACATTCCATTTGCATGTCGGACTCCATCGTAATGAGTGATCCAATTCTTTTCCTATGACTTAAAACGGTGGAGCAAGGAGATGCATGCAGGCCATTGCCAGAATATTAATTTGTTTAAGGAGTGTTCATCAAAGACAAAAAGATAAAGAAAAATTTAATAGTACTACATGCATAATGTATGCAACAAATTTGTTTTTTTTTATCAGAGTAGGCAACGAATTTAACTTTCAACTAACATAATTTGTATAAACTTTAATATATATAAAGATAATATTGTCAACCATATAATAAGAATACGTCTTCACTTCAGAAGCTGTTCGAGTCCTTGAACAAGAAAACAAGCTCAAGAGAAAAATCTTCTAAATAAAGACTTGATTTGGTTGCTTACACTTTAAAGGGAATCCTTTGCCAATAACATTTAACCAAAATATTAAAAAAATCAGCGTAGAAATTGTGATTCTTTTATAGTTAAGATCCTTATGATGAGGCCAAATTTATGTGAAATGGCTGATCTCAGCCTAATTGCAGTTGAGTCTTCCATTGAACTCTTTTTAATTAAATGGCTTTGTTCGAAATAGTTTTTTTTAAAAAAAAACGATTATATATATTTTTGGTTTAGTAAAAAAACGATTATATGATGTTGTTTTGACAATAAAAGAAATTAAAAAAATAGCTTTTAATAAATGCACATTTTTGCCATATAAATTAGTTTTTAAAATTATATTAAATTGGTTATTTAAAAATATAATTGATGAAAATAATTACAGTATTGTTGAAGGATCAATTTTTTTTATTTGTTAGAATTGACAGAAGATTTACAATAATTCACAGGTACTTACTCAATTAAATGAATTAGATTCGCTTGACATTGAATGAATGATCAATTTGATGTTGTTGACAATTGATAAAGGTTACTATAATGACATGTTTATTTTAAGAAACTAGATGGAATGTTTTTCATTATAAATTAAAAAAAAAACTTGATAGAAATTTATCTTTTTTTTAAAAAAAAAATACGTTTATATATTGACGGTTGGATATCCAATTTTCTTAACAAATCATTATTTCAAAATAACTAATACAAAGTACCTTAACAAGGTGCAAAATTCATTAATTCACACTGTTTTCCACGTTATAGGAATGAAATATGGGCTTTGCAACTAGTCACATTTAACCTCCCTAAAATGAAAAAGAAAACAAACTAGTGGTAGTAGTCCTACAAACAGCAAATATAAAGGCTACCATTTTGATACTAAACCAAAAATTAAAGAAGGCTCCCATTCTTGCGTGTGAAACAAAAGCAGGGATGAGAATCCAAACGTTGCTTAGTCAAAAGCAGTAGTTGTGGGCAAGGGCTTGTTTGTTCGTCTAGGGTAAAGGTTCCATTTCCTCAACGAGATAAGAGGCATGTGGGAATCAATGAAAATAAGCAAAAGTTATTGGAATTGCTTTAAATATCCCATGGTGGAAGGAATAGCCAATCAAATGTAATAAACGTTGGCGATCCTCATGTGGGTCCATTCATTGACCCAAAGTAAACACATTGGACGGATGGATTTGGGTGTCAAAATCTCTTTCATCCTCATCATGATTTTTACCTAGAAAAGTCTCTCGCTAGAAGAATATTTTCATTTGGCCCTTAATGCTCTTCTTAGATGGATACAACTGGATGGTCCACAGCTTCAAAGAATCGAAAATGATACAGAGGAATGATTGTTTACATAGTAGAAAATTCAGTGGGAAAATTTAACAAAAAGATATCATATAAGAAGATATAAAATTGATTTAGTGATTGAAAATAATTCAGAGAGATGAGAGAAATTATGAATTTAAATTTCTTTTACTCATATTTCTAACAAAACTAATAAATTATATTTATTGATAAAAACAACAAAGGGATAAGAGCATAAAATACATCCAATCATTTCAGCCACTTAGGTTGTGCTTTAACTTGGTAAGTCTAACCTTGATTTCTTGTTGTTAGAATAAAGTATGAAATGAAACCCACGTCAAATAAAAATGAAAATGCTGATAATCATATAAGTAAGAATAAGATTTATAAATCTTGAGTCAAAGTTTTAAGTTAAAATATAATATTAAATTCACTTGAATCATTACTTATTGATATAAATTTATATGATCTTTATCTCTTTCAATTTCCAATCTATCAGGTTAATTCTCAATTTAAATGGGTTTCTAGGGGACCACTTGACACTTCTTTCATTCTTCTTGGCCTTAAATTCCGACAAGAGAATTTCTACTAAAGCCCACTTTCGTTTAGGACAATTCTAAAGGGTGCAGCAAAGCAACCCTAAAATGCTTGCTAATTTGTGCTTGTGCATCACTTTCAACTATGTTGATAGGCATAGCTTAATGTGGCTGTTCATTAATGTAGCTAGAGTTTGTGGTAAATCTCTTACCAATTTTCTTTTTGGTTTTCCGTGTAAATGCATGCTTGAGGGGATATCGTTATTAATGTGACTGTGATTTCGATTTGGACTAGTGGATTAACCTATGTTTAGGATAGAAATGAATTGAGTTATAGGTTAAATTTTAAAAGATTTAAATCTAACTTGCCTTTTGAATTAAGACTTAGATCTAATTGGTTTAATTAACTTGAATTTACCTATTTAAGTATTACAAATTTTTTCAAGGTCCAATTTTACCCTTTTTTTAAAAAAAAAAATTGGTTTAACTTAAAAATCTACTTAATAGTAAGATTTATTGAATAAATTAAAAAAAGTATTTCTAAAATAAGTTAGTAGACCTAAATTTATTAGTCAGCACAAGCCATGGCTGTCTCTCAAGGCAAATTAGTTGGTCACCTATGCCTATGACACGCAATCATCTAAAATTCCTAAAATTATTTTAAGCCCTTAAAAAATTTATTGTTAAATTATTAGACCATAAATTATATTGTATTGTTTGTTGTTAATTGATTAATAAAATTATACAATTTAAAGATAGAAAAATGCTAACAATACCCGACACATTCTTCTAAACATATTTCATCTTATTGGTTAAAATTTGTTAAAAGTTATAAAATTCTATAAGTTTCACATCTCATTTAATATTTTTCTCTTCTTATTTTATAGTTTTTAATAAATTTTAATCAATAAAAAATATGTTTAAATGAGTGTCTTAATTACTAGTCATTCTCTTTATATAAATATGCATATAGATTTTGTTGTAAATCTTTTAAGAAATCTTAGCTAATTTAACAATTATAGAGATTTTATATTTGGCAGGAATTTAAAAAAAATGACTATTGAAATAAATATAAAGTCTAAATTCCATGAAAATGTAGTGTTCAACATCAAGACAAGAAGCAAAATATTCATTGGAACCGTCGAAATCTCAATTAAAATCTTGTGACACATGTTTTAATGTGCTTACATGTAAGAATATCGACACTTATTAGGAAAAAAAAATAATAGCAAGAGATTATAAGAATCGAAATTCAGTCACAAGACGTTGCAATACAAATTAAAATATTAGTAGACTCAGGAGTTATAACTTATAAGTTGGTTTAATAAAAATTAATAACTAATATTACCCATAAAAAAATTATAATAGCTTCTTATGCACTCATGCTGAAGCTTAGTCGAACAATTGTGTTCATGATTGTTAATGATTTCTGCTTCTCTTTAAACTTATTTTTCTTCAGGTCAGTCTAAAGCCAAAATTACTTGAGAGGAAAATAGATTCAACAGGCAACTGATGATAGGATAGGAGAGCTTGACACCATGAAATCATCATGCTACTCTGATTACCCTTTTTTCTTCCCATGAATTAGTACGTTGCTTGAAGAAATTAATTAAGCTGTACTTATGTATTATGACCAATCATGTATTTATATACACTCTTTCTTTACATGATTGTTAACTTTGGAGTAAAACTACATATGCAACTGAAAAATGTTGCTTTTACAAAGGTAAACAAATTAATGCGTAGATTAATTAGTATATTCTAGAACATGTAAATAAATAAAAATAAGGAATTTGTTATTATGATTAACTCTAATTTTAATTTATTTATATTAGTTACATGGACCAAAATTTCACAATAAAAAAAGGTAACATGAACCAAAATATTTTATATATTTATTATATTTTTATATAAACTGTTAGTTAAAATAATTTCTTTAGTATATTAATTTTTTAGGCAAGATGATATATAAACACTTAAATCAAAATTATTTTAGACAATATAAGACTTTACCTTTTGAAATACCCTTAAAAAAAACACAACACCTCTAAACCTACTTCATGAGATTATACTTTAGCTGGAATAGGGGTATATAGTTTATATCAGTTTAAGTTTAACATTTTATTTTATTTCTACTATTAAATTGTAGAATCAGAATAACATTTTCAACAATAGTATCTGTTTAACCGCTTTCTTTTGCACAATGGCACCAACCGGTACCTAAAAGCGGGAGCATATCTATTGGGTCATAATATACCAACTTATTCATTTTCTCTTCACAACGGTCACTTTATATTTCATTTTGCCTACCACAAAATTTTCTCAAGCTACAAGGTATTTTTTAGAACAGATATATTGTTGAATTGTTAAGGAATTTAAATTACGTTTTTATTAATTTAGCTGTAATTAAATTGTGATCAAACATGAAATAATTCAATATATTTCAATATCATATAATATTAATAATAAATTAAGATAAAATTAAGAAAGGTAAAATGTTAAATTAGAATAAAACTATCATATTATATGCCTTATAAAATAATTTTTAATAATATTAAACTAAATAATAATAATTTATAAGCGAGTCTCATATGTGAACTTTTATATTGTCTCATTGGTTGAAAATATTTTCTGATAAAATAAAAAATATAAAAAATTACAAAAGAAAAAATAAATAAATAACCCTCTTTAAACTAGTTCTTTATATCTAAGTTTATATTGATTTTGGATTACTTGGTTTTTTAAATTAATTTGATCGAACACTTAAGTAGTTTTTATCAATTTTTCAGTTGAATTGATGAGTCTGATTTTTTTTTTTTTCAATCTGTGTTATGGGACATCAGGTAGCATGATTAATTTTAGACACATGTACTTCGAATAAGATTCGAATTTCGAACTCCGAGCCAAAGTGTTCCACATGTACTTAGAACATTTATGCATATCATGACTCATTTTAATATAGCTATTAAATTACGAAATTAAATGAAAATATTTACTAGACTTATTTTTTTCAATTAATTAATCATAATTCATAAAAGGGCACTTTTGTATTTGTAGGATGAAGATGTTCCCACCACTAACATGAGCAACTTATTCCCTGCTCGGTTTGAGAAAAGGGAAAAAGTATTCTAAAGCTAAGGTAAAAGTGTAATATGTATCTAGCATTATGGGGCAAGTGGGATCCACAAACTAAACAACTGGATGATAATTATATTCTCAACCTTCTAAAGTTACAGATTTCTTTTCGCCTGGGCCACCTAATGACTTTATTATAAAAAACTTCACTTCACTTCATATTTCATTCACGAAACAGTTTAAAATTAATGAAAACAAAATAAATATTCTGCAGCCAATCATGTAGTGCAATTATTTGAAAGATCTTTTCTTCTTCAGGCCAAAATTGTTAATCGTTATAATAATTTATAAAATTTGTAAATAGTTAAGAAATTAGAAAACTTGATCTATTTCGTATTTTTATTTTGGAGTGGTAAAAAAAGAAGTGAGATATAGCGTGAAAGATATACGCTTGATGTATAATAAAAGTTACCATATACTTTATTTATTATTATTAATCACAATTTATGATGTAGTCAGAATAATTTTTTTTGGTCCAACATCTTTGTGTCTAATTACTTGAATACTTATGAAGGACACAGTGGGAGGCATATAGATTAGAGAAGATTAAAGAGAAGGATAAGTAACTGTGCGCAAACACGTCCACTATCATCTACCTCTCATGGCTTCCTAAGCATATACGTAAAAATCCATCATTTCCACACCTTTCAAGTAGCATCTAGTTTATATCTATGGGTCACTTTGTGTATGTGGGACTAGTTTTGCCTGTGTGCTTGAGAACGCGTGTGAGACACAAGAGAAGCAAAAGGGAATGGAACTCGTTAAGGGTCAACGAATTAGCATATTACTTGTTAAGAAACAAGTAAAAGGGTTTGAAATTATTATATGAGAGGAAAGGACCCAATGATCAAGTTTTTTAGTGTATACCATAGGTTAGGGTATATGATGATATAAAACCTATTGCCATGTTTGACTAACAATGATGGCCAAAGGTTATGTAAGGAGGCTTTCTTTATTTTTTTAATTTTATTTGTCAGATGATTTTTTCTTTTGGTGGTTTAGATGACATATATTTTGTATTCGAAAGAATCTTATTTGAATTGGATAAAATTATTATAAATATGATAAAATTCTCACTTCAAAATATTTAACATAATTATATATTTAAAACCATTGATTAATACTTTTTTTTTTTCAACAGGAGTAGTAGAAGTTCACCCACTTCAGGATTCCCTCCCACTATTGTTACATTTTGTCATCCCCTAAAAAGGAATGCTAGTGCAAAGGATGAAGCTTAAAACCATCAACTAGCATTTCTCTTTATGGCAATGCAAAGGAATGCTAGTGCTCATAGGTTCTGTGAATGCGGCAACATAGGAGGCAAGGCGAGGGTGTTGGAACTACCCTTTTCATGATTGTGATTCTGATAGAATGTGATTTTACTTACCTTCAACTTCCTTTACCTCACCGTGATGAGAAGATGCCACATGTCGCCAAAAACTAATGGTTGCACCGAATGGTGATGAAGCACGAGGTTGTGACTTGTGGAGGTGCTTCAGTTATCAGGGTCAACTTGGATAGATCACACTGCAGTTGATCTTGACATGCAGGGACCCAACGATTTCTTGGACAATAGAACTTACAATATTGCCTTTTTTATGTGCCTGATTTTTTGACCTTTTCTTACTTCGGCACAAGTACTTCTAGACAAAATTGTATTTGTCCCAGTGATAACTTGTAAGTTAGTTTGGAGTTTAGACCCATCAAGCTTGTTTCTCTTGTTTGGATTTTCCACTTAAAATTTAACGGATCAATTGAAAAGGAGATGCAACCAGCTGGTTCAGTGCATAAGATAAAAAGTGGGCAATAAGTGGGCTAGGACTGCTGCCACCATATAATGCACAGTTCAAGTATAGACCACATATATAAATGCACAGTTAAAGTATTTGTGGGGGATATTAATGGATTTTGCCTGAGGTACACTAGTCCAGTTTGTATATTTCCCTAGCCGACAGTACCACGGACCAATGAAAAAGACTTGAAATTTTCAATTTTATTTTTTTAAAGTGGAGCCCTGTGACTGTTTTATATTCCAAAATTTAGAACTACCTAAAAAAAAAAGAAAGAAAGAAAGAAAGAGGCAGCTTGCTTTCTTTCCCACATTTTCTACACGTCTCTTTTAAGTTGGATTCATCTTGCTTGGTTGGTTTGGCAATGAGTACGATGTACAGGCATACTCCAATTTGCTCAGAAGATTTTGGCATTTTAATGTACAGTAACTTTGAACCCAATGCATATTTGGCAGGCATAGGCCCACACTGTGGATTGTTAAGTGTCAGTGCACTCATCTCTGGCTTGATGGCCTTTAACTGTAAATGCGGTGGCTGCGGCGGCGAGGGCATGCATACTCAATAACAGCTCACTGGTCACAGATGTAATTATGCTATTACGGCGGAAGTTAGATACTGAGCAGTTATAGTATATAACAGACGAAGCCGAAATTCAGGGGCTGGAAAAGTGGTTCCAAGTGTCACAGCTGTCACTCAGATTTATTTAATAAAATACTAGTAGGATGAAAATGACAATATCCCAGTAATAGGAAAAGTAAGAAAAACCAAAGACATGAAATCACTTGTTATTTTCCACAACTTCAATTTTCTACAAGCATGAAAAGGATTCATCTTGCCCAGGAACAAGAAATGTTACACCCACGTAGTAGAGTATTTACAACCAAAGACATGGTCCACAGACTCATCAATTTGGGTCTAATCAGTTTCCTTGAGCTTCTCACTGAGCTCCAATTTCTTTACATTCAGAAAAAAAGAAACAACAACTTGGTAAGACATAAAGCTAAATCAGCTATCCAAATTTCCTGGTAATTTGGTGCTAAAAGAATCATTGAAACAACTAGTCTCATCAGCATATCAGATTGCACAAATCATTAAACCTTGCCCGAGAGATGTTGGTAAAAGGAAATACTCGGAAATTGCCATTCCCAATACAGGTCATTGTCAGCTGAGCATTGCTCACCATTGTCTGCAGTTATAGCACATAGCCAGCATTAGTATGAACTATGAAGCATTACTTTTCAGGAAATAATAATAGCTTCAATTAAACTTAATACGGTCAATGCCCATTGGGCGGTGACTTTTATATTTAATATTGGGTCACCGGTAAATAATAAATAGCTAGTTCATTGCCAAAAGTTCGACTCAGCAAGTCTATGTTAGTGAGTTGGCATTCCCTTTTGGTTTAATTCTATTTAACTAACTTTTTTGCAGTATGTGATCACCTAGCAATAATGTAAACAAACCAACAATTGACTTGTCTTCACAGTAAGAAATTGGCAAATAATGCCAAAATTATTTCGGAATTCCGTTTATAAGAATTCATATTCATATTATTGTTGATACGAAGTTGTAACAGAGAATTCATCTAAGTGATAGATATTTTATTTGTGAATTTTTAATTTGAGAAATGCCAGAAGTAAGCTGTATATACCTCACAAGAGGTTTCTGTGTCTTTGCAGTGCCAGCTTGTAAAAGGGATACAGTCGACATATGGACACCATGTGCAATAACTGCTGATGTTGATTCCATGAAGAACAGCCACAAGACAACCAGCCAATCTACGAAAAGAAGAAGGGTTATCATCTAAAGATTTGACGCATGCCATAAAGCACGAGTTATAGAAGACAGCTAGCCATGCAAATTAAAATAAATTAATGAATAAAAACAAGAGGAAAAAACAACATACAAAAGGCTGAAGAGGATAAGAGAAACAATCCTGAGAACTGGTCTGTCCAGCTTTTCCTTCAACTTTAACTTGACGTAACTTTTGACCCCATAATCAATCAGGCCTCCTTTATTTGGAGCTACAGGTTGGATCTGAGGGCATAGTAAAAAAACAGATCCAAGAAGGAATCCTGATATGAAACCTCCCATGCTTGCAAAATTGTCTACATAAGGCAGAAAACCAAGGACGAAGTTGCACACAAAGACAAAGACTAATGATGCTATTGCTGAAATCTGCATCCAATTAACCAAGAAAATTAATCAATACTCAAGCAGAACAGTGAGAAAAGGCAACAAGAGGAAGAAGAGATGCACCTTATTGGAATGGAATTTCCAGTTCCAAACAAGTTCCGAAAGCAATGTTCCCAGTAATCCATATAAAGCACCGGAAGCACCAACAGCGGGGATGTTTTGGAGAAAAAGAGAAGCCACCAAGGAACCCACAAAGGCAGACAATGCATAGATTATACCAATCCTTACTGTAAAACAAAAGGAAACGTTCACAAATTAGAACATAATGAAACCATTTCAGAAATCTTTTTTTTTTTAAAATACATTTTTTAATTTCTACAATTGTTCTTGATTTTGGTTTTACTCGGTACATTTTAAACCTCTGGTTTAGAGTCTCTGTAGTTTCAGAACTATAAATTAAGAATTGATACCTGTAGCAAATAAAATCAATGCAACCACGATGATTGGGATTAATTTTTAACAATTGTAAAAGTGTATATACTTACAATTAAGTTTTGAACTATAAGAATTAAAACTACAATTTAAGAATTAATAACCACGATACGAGTTGAATTTTTTAGACAATGTTTGTATAAAAAATTTTACACCAACAACCAAAAATTAGAAAACATCTTAAATGAGTTTTAAAGTATTATAAAAGTGAATCATCTTACCGTACATGTCAAATGTCAATTTATGATGAGATAAAAGTGTAAATGAGTTCTTCTAATTAGAGATTAATTTCTCTGTTATAAAAGTTTTTACACTTTCTACTAACTAGAAATAATACTGGTATGATTTTGATTGAATAAAAGTATTATGCAGGAGGCGATTTGTAATTGGTTAGAGTATAGAAGTGGATATAGTGTTGAATGTGTAAATTAAATTTCTAAACTAGAAAGGAAAATAAGGAATTACTGGGTCCAAAGTGGTGCTCTAGGTTAACTCCCACATAGATGACACTGGAGAGATTGAGGAGCAGGTGGAAGAGTCCAGCATGCAGAAATGGAAATGTGAAAAGGCGCCATGTTTGATGATGCTCTGTCAAAAGGTTCCATCGAAGAGCTCCCATTTCATCTAACCTGCACTAACAACTCCACGTTAACCATCGATCCTACACACTAGAAGCAAGGATTAAGGAGAAGAGAAAGAAATTAGCGTGGGAGTGACTGACTTCGACTGAGAAGGGCCCAAGAGAGGATTCTCGGGAAGAGGCTGGAAGGAGAACCTTCCGAGGGGTTGGAGAACGCAATCGCCGTGAGAATTGTTCCAGCAATCGTTGACGAGCATGGTGGCGATGAAAACACCGATTTGGATTATGACGAACACCGACACCACCCACGTGTCGCCGCGCCGCCGTCCTCTTCTTGATCTCATCAACGGAATCCTTTGGTCCGGTGCAGGAGAGAGCTTCACGTCAATGCATTCCGCCATCGCTGAAATTCAAGATTCTCTCTCCAAGGCGCCCAGATTAGTTCGTTCACTTTGGCGGGAAATCAATTCTTTTTTTTCCTTCTGTTTAATGCTATTAATAGCATACTTTCTATGCTTACTAGCAACTGGATCCGTGGCGCAATGGTAGCGCGTCTGACTCCAGATCAGAAGGTTGCGTGTTCGATTCACGTCGGGTTCAAATGGATCATTATTTTTCTAATCTTTTGGGCTATAGTAGTCCTAACAAATAAACAAATTCTAAAGTCTTAGTATTATTTTACCCATGTTTTTATTATTAGGGGAAAGAAAGTCACCAACCTCTCTAAATAATAAATAAATAAAACAGAATTTAAGTACCATTCATAAAAAAAGTAACAGAATAGAAAACTAACAATATAGAAGTAGTGATTGTAGGTTAGAAGAAAAGTTTAAAAAGTGATTTAAAAATAAAATTATATAATGAAATGTGGATAATAAATGGGGGTATTTCCTTTATTATTAGTTAAATTAAGAGTGAAATGCTAAATATTTATTTTCTATCATTATAATTGGATTCAAAATTTTCTTAATCTGTAAAATAAGTTTTTCCTACCAGTGTTTTTCTTAATTTGTAAATACTTATATGTTTTTAATGAAAACTAAATAATATAGGGTAGGGTGAGCCCTAAAAAATGCTATTAATAGAGAAAACTTGAATTAATCTTGATGTATTTATTAGCCCACAAATCAATCTATAATTTTTAGCTTGGATTCTTTTTGTGATTAATAAACACCACGCAAATGCCACAACTACAAGATGCTGCTCCACGTTCTGTGAACTCTTCACCTTCACTCTTTTAGGTGAGTTATCTATCCCAACTCCGAACTTTTCAAAATGATAATCACGCACCCCTTTTCCCAACTTCATTCTTATTTTGTTAGACTCAATTTAAGATTTTTGGATGATGGGGAATGTGTCATAAATGATAATCTCTGCATGGATAGGTTTATGTTGATGCACGTGTTTCTGATAAGTGACTTGTGAATTTAGTAGATTTTGATGGATGCAGCAAAGGGATTGGAAGCTTCTGGGGAGACCCTTCGTGCAGAAGTGAAAACCTTTTTCGATTCTGCTCCTCCTTTGCAGAACAGTGATGAGATAACTCAGAAGTTGAATCAGTTCATTCAACGCAATTCTTCAGGTAATTTTCCTCCTACAACATTCAATTTTGCTTTTCACTTTTTATAAATGATGTTGGTTGGTTGGTTTTGGTTTCCCAGCTAGGAGAATTGTTTGTGTGACTTCTGGTGGCACCACCGCGCCATTGGAACAACGATGCGTTCGCTATGTTGACAATTTCAGTTCAGGTCACAGAGGGGCCACATCCACCGAGTATGTTGCACTTGCCTTGTTAATGTTGAATAAAACTTCTGCAAATCTTTATTTTAATTCTCTTGTGAAGAATAGTTTGGTGGTTCTGTCGTAGGTATTTTCTGAAGGCTGGATATGCTGTTATCTTTCTGTACCGGAAGTGAGTTCTGGACCTGCAATGTAGCCTTGTCTTATGCTTTATTTATGTGGTGATTAACTATAAATAATTTGTACAGGAGAAGTTTCCAGCCATTTTGTAGATCCCTTCCTGATGATCCCTTACTTGAATGCTTCAAGCCCAACCATGAGTCCAACATTCAAGGTTTTAAGTTTCTGTTTTCTTCTCTTCTCACACCATTAAAAAAAAATATAAAATAATGATTCATGAAGGCTAACAAAAGTATATTTTCCTTATAAAGTATGCGCTTGCTATTTTCTTTGCTAGTCCTCTGACTACTCAGATTTTTATTTAATTGGCTATTTTTTGTGACATACTGACATTGTTAATTAACATGCCTACTTCATTTTTTTTCTTGGGTTGCTATTTTATGCAAACACCTAAACTTGTCTTGATTTTGACGAATTTTGTTCTATACTTCAGTTTGCGAGGCTTATTCTGAAACAGTGAAGAGGGCTATCGTTGATCATCATACTGTATGATCTATAAATTGGATTTTGTGCTCTACATTTATCTTACTCTTTCTGTGATTTCATTGTCTTTTTTAATTAATGGAACATTAGTTATATTTGGATATAGTTATAGTCTCATTGGGGTTTTCATTCTACTGCAGGCAGTGGCAGGTGGTCTCTTGTTGAAACTTCCATTCAACACCATATTTGAGTATCTCCAGGTTGGCTTTAGTCGATGTGTGTAATTGTATGTATTCATTTGATGCAACAAATACTGAAATATCTTATACTGCATATGTTCTCATTCTGTCTGTCTGGGTGTTTACTGGTAATTGACCATGGAGGTGGATAAAATTATTGTATCTCCTGATTTTCATGTATTCGTTGATTGCAAGATGTTGAGCCACTTCTTGTTTTATTGTAACTTTTAGGTGTTTAATTAGTAGATTTGTCAGTGCTGATTAGTCATGGTTAATTGCCTTTTGTTTTTGCAGATGTTACAAACAATTGCAATGTCAATGAGGTGTATTGGTCCCCGTGCAATGTTCTATCTTGCTGCTGCAGTGTCTGACTATTATGTTCCTTGGAAGGAAATGGTATAAATACAAAATATGCTTCCTTAGTTCTTCATTTCATGAAAGTTTTAATGCTGTATTGTCTTTAAAATTGGTTTACTTGGTTGTGCAATTGGCTAAGGGGAAAGGGTTTATGAATAATTTTCCACTGCTGCTTGCATCAAATATATTTAGAGAATTTGCCTGTAGCTTCATGTGTGAACAACTAAACATAAAAAATGTCACATCACAATTCTTGCTTCTATGTCAGTAAGGCTCCATCTGGTGGCCATGTTCTACACTAGTAGTACAACTTTTAAGGCAATAGCTTGCAATGCCCTAGAACTGGAAGCATTTTCTAGATGCTATTGGGTTCTTTTTCAAGTACCAAAATGTGTGGAACTGTTTTCATGTACCAAAAGTGTATGGAACTTTAAAATTCTTGAGGCTTTGGATTGATAAATACAGCGGAGAGATGTCAAAATAGGCAGGCATACATTTATTAAAAAAAATAGAAGTTTTTCATATGGTTGATTGTAAATGTAAAAGTTGCACTATAATGCTATGAGGTTGTAGCTATAACATTTCAATGAAAATATTTACTTAAGCAGGCAATGTCATCTTGATATATATTAGTCCTGCAGGTAGAGCACAAAATTCAGTCAGGATCATCTCACCTTTTGGATGTGAAACTAGTTCAAGTGCCAAAAATGTTGTCAGTGCTTAGGAAAGATTGGGCTCCTCTGGCTTTCTGCATATCTTTCAAGGTATTGATATATTTAGAAAAATTAAAAGGATAAAAAACTTTTTTATTTCCTTTTGATTTTGAAAAACAGTTCTGCTAATCATTGCCCTGGATAGTTAAGGAATCAAGAAATGGGATTTCAAGTACAAAGTACAACATCTAATGCATGGAAACTTGAAAAACTTTGCTCTTGACTTGAAAGTTGTAATTTCCATTTTTTATTCTTTAGGTAGTGGTTAACAAATCGGTTAAAAAATCTATATGGACCTATACCATTTTGACTAAATTGTAGTGATTACTAACATGGCAACAATGTCTTGATGTGGGAAAGTTTAGAGTTTTGCTCAAAAAACATGGGTTAAAATGACTTTAGTCTAACTGTGCGTGGGATGATACCTTGCATATCAGCAAGTGTCCTTTTGGAAGATGTAGAAAATACACTAACACAATTAATACTCTCTTTGTCCCTAAATATAAGACTCTTTTTTCAGTTTTATTTGTCCCTTTTTATAGAAAGACTCTTTTCAAGTTGTCTTTTACATTAATTATTTTTTGACTCAAATACCCTTTTATTATTTTACAATAAATCCTATATGTTTAAAAGATAAATACATTATCTCTCTTATAAGGATTGGATAAGAAGCATAGCATACATTAATTAATTAGGTGTGAAAGCAATTAATTGAAAAAAGAGAAATTCAGTCCCAATAAACTTAAGGGTAATTTTGGTAAAATAGTACAAATTGTTATCAAATTTAATGTTACTAATTATATTAACAAACTTTCTTAATGAGTGTGAATTAGTTAAAAGAGTCTTATATTTAGGGACAGAGGGAGTACTAATTTTATAAAGGAACTGCATTTTCTATGTTTTTCACTAAAGAATTTGTAGAAATGAATATAAGCTGTTGGAGATCTGAGATATCATCCCTGGTGAGAGTATCAAAATACTTATTGATAGTGATTAGGTATTCAAGTTAGTGAGAGGTTATTTTGTTGTTTTTTTGCCAACAGGCGTCCAAATATAAAATTAAATGATGTAATGACAAATAGTAACCGGGTTGACTAAGATTTACCTTTCCTCCTTGACTGGCAGTTAGAGACAGATTCAAACATTCTTCTAAATAAAGCTGGTGCAGCTCTTGAAAAGTACAAGATGCATGCAGTTGTTGCAAATGAACTCTCAACTCGCAAGGAGCAAGTGGTGGTTGTCACTAGTGCTGAGAAGGTTACTGTTCAGCGTGATAAGAGTCTGTCTGATAATGATGTAGAGAATCCCCTGATTAAACTTCTTTCGGAGAAACATGCCACTTACATTGAGGATTCTGGTAGATGAATCTAGGGAATGGATTTGGCTTCTCGTTGCAGTTTTGGACACTACAACTAATTGCATCAATAAGTCATGATCATGAATAAAAAGGAGAAGAATTAGACAGTATGGACACAGGGCTGTAGAAGAAATGAAATGAGCAGAGACGACAGTTCTAACCATACCTTTGACAGACTTAGGCCATATATGAATGTTGTATTTCACTTGTCCTTCTTATCATTGTTAATTGGGATACCCCGTTTGTCATATTAATTTATAATATCGAAGTTAAGATGTGTGTGGTGAAACTTTGGTACGTTTTTTTGGTTTTACTGGAATTGGTAGTTTAAGATGAACAGATACCATTAATCAACAGCAAAAGGATGATGTATAGTGAAATATTAACCCAGGGTCTGAGATGTGTAATTTACCATTATGAACACAAAGTTGTAATGTATTGTAATTTGTAAGGTTAAAACCACAGAAGAATTTTATTACTCTATTGATCACTGGAATGTGCTGTCACCGAATACATGATGCGTGTTGACACTTCTGGCTATGAAAGTTATTTTACTATACAGTTTGTTCATATGTAATTACTACATATTTCGAATGGATCAAGATATGAGTATATACAATTTTCTCAAGCCCAGGGAGGCAGATGTCTACCACTCGTGGATTCCCTCATAATGTATCTTTAGTATTGGGATTTTGGGGTTAAAGAATAAAACAAACTAATCTATTATTGCTTTTGAATAAATAGTTTAATTAAATACTTTTTTAATAAATATTTATTTGATAAGCTCTTTGTAAAGAAAACCTTGTTCATTTTGTGTTGACTGTATAAAATAGTTTTTAGCAAGGTTCTTTACAGAATTTATTAAATAAAAAACTTGTAAACGAAAACTTGATTGCTAGATAGAAATGGATTAATTTTTTAAATAAATTTCTCTATAGAATTTGTTTAAATACTTTTTTTATAGGCAAATAAGAATTATTATTAAGGACCAAACTTGGCACAAGGGGGTCAAAGTTTGGAATTTATTTAAATAAATTAAAGAACAATTCATAAAAATGCTATTAGTCACTTCAGTAAATACTATTGTCGGCACAAAAAGAAAATCCTTCACCGTTTCATTTTCTTCCCCCCAAAACACCCTTACAAAATAGGTTAACCTTTTTAGCTTGCACAATATTCAACAAGAAATTGTCCCATAAGTATCGCGCCGCAGAAATTACGTGGACGTTACTAGATCTTTTATCTCAGGCTTCTCCAAATTTCAGATCATCATTGTATTGAGCCATAACTGAAAATCTAAAATCTCATTTGAGAATGGAAATAACAAAATATATGTACATATATCTTTTGTAAATAATAATAAAAAATAATTAGATTCGCTGAGGAAGACATCAAGGTATTGATCAAATATTAGGTATTGGTATTGGTATGTGGAAACAAAGCCCCATGTTGACTACAGTGCCTCATCACTATCTGAATCATCAAGCTCAAGACCTTCTGCTGCCAAGAGCCGGCTGATAGTCTTCTTCTTTTCTTCCTCAGCCTTTCTTCGCATCAAATCTCTTTTCTTCAGTACAAGGGTGTGCCTTTTA
The DNA here is from genome assembly GCF_000004515.6 of Glycine max. Taxonomy (NCBI): domain Eukaryota; kingdom Viridiplantae; phylum Streptophyta; class Magnoliopsida; order Fabales; family Fabaceae; genus Glycine; species Glycine max. The sequence goes on from NC_016091.4 coordinate 50,943,420, forward strand.
AGGGTATTCGAGTAATATTCAGCCGAAGCCTTTTTTTCTCTTGCCAGAATCCTTCTTGCTTCATCTGGATCAATCTGAGATTTCGTAAAATAATTCCAATCAGATGCAAGGGAAAAAATGGAACACGACTCAGACAAGATGAAATATGTGATACTGACTCTTTCCAACACCCATTCTTGGGTGAAAAATAACTATGTGTGATGCTATATATGAAGGATCATGTATTTTTTGAAAGATAAGTGCTAGCAACACACTCTTCCACACACTTTCTCTCTTATTGGTTAAAATGTATTGAAAACTACAAAATCATGAGAGAGTCATTAAATTAGATATGAGACTCATTGAATTTTGTGATTTCCAATAAATTTTAACCAATGAGAGAAGGCGTGTTCAAAAGAATGTGTGTGACCCTAGTATTTCTCTTTTTGAAATTCACTCAAACATGGAAGTGACAAAGACTTACTCTAGCAAGAAAACCAGGTTGTCATGTTGATCATTGTTGGAAGAAAATTTGACAAAACTATGACCTATTCTTCTTGACACAACCATTCAAGCCTACAGTAAGCTGGCAACATTTTCAAGCATACCGCAATACCTTTGAACGAGAAAGTTGACGCACGCGAAGATTTAGCTCGCGCTGTTGCTGCTCAGCCCAAGCAGCAATTGCCATATCACCCCGCTGATCGAAAGCTTTTCGCTTTTTTATAAGCCACTCCATCCATGCCTGAGATGCCTGAAGGAAACAAAAGCAGCACATTGGTCAAGAATAAGAAAAATACAAGTATTATAATTACAGCAGAAGTATAAATTCGTTATTATCCATTTTAAAAGTTTACAAAACAATGCTTATAGGCACTTTTGTTTTAGGCTGTAACACTGACGAGAAATTGGAAAGTAGAACATGCAAAATGTATTCTCTGCACAAAGATGAAACATCAGTTGTTTGATGAAGTTCTTCAGTTTGCCATGTTTATACAATGCATAGAAAATCCTAGTATTTCGTTTCTTCCTACTATTTCGTTTCTTCCTACAGGACTGGAAAATGAAGTGGTTTGATTGCTCATTGTCCTAGCATCAATTACCATCTTAACATTATGTTTGCCGAACAGTTCATATAGTAGATATTTGTTTTACTGACCACCTTCAAAATAGAAGAAATATAAAGTGATACTACAACACCATTTCTGGAAAGAATTTGTTCACACTTGATACTAGTAAAAACAGCATATAATGATCCACTTAAAATCTCATATGACAAATTACATGTTCAAAGTAAAAATAAATGTAAATTAGAACAACAAGAATGGTCAGTCAACTACTGATAATCAAAAACATGAAAATATTACCTTCATGGGGTTGACCCAGTTATCCATATCATACTGTCTTCGCCTCTCTCCATCTATAAGCAATTCATAAGCAGCTTGAATCTTGATGAATCTAGCTTCTGCTGTTTCACCTTCTTCAAGTGTTCCTCTGCCATCATAGACTTGAAGAGTAAACAGAGTTAATATGTATTGAGAGGTTATATTCATCTTTAACAAACAATACCACCACAGAAGAGCTGTATCACAACTAAGTTGTATGGCACACAGTTAAAGAAACACTCACTAGCCATGAACTGCTTCATACGAACATTCTTGTAAAGAAAAACAAAACATCTCCCACGTTCCAGCAGACTAGCATTTAAAACAAGATGTAAAAACTCAAAATCCTAACTGAAAAGTAGTTGGAATTGCTTGGCTTCATCTTCAATGAACATAATAATATATTGCTGCTAGATATAGCATCAGGCCACCACAACCATCATAGTTAAATATCAAGTTGACAGACACAATCCAAATGACACTTTAAGAAAGCAAGTAGCTAAGATGGAGATACACACCATCTGGATGATAGAATTTGGCCAAGCGTCTGTAAGCATTCTTTATCTGCTCCTCATCAGCATCTCCTTCCAATTCTGTTGTTCAGTGCAGACAATTGAAGAAGGAACTGTCAAAACAAGTATGCAGGGGAATTTTCCATCTCTATTCACTTCCAACAAAACAGGACATTCATTTCCTCTCCTTCTAAGGCTTGGATCCCCCTTAGCACTTATAGGAGAAGAAAATAAGTTTGAGATTTTCCTGTAAGCTAAAACCAACTTATGCACTTAACTTCTCCAAAAGCTGAGGTGCATAAGTTGATTTTAGCTTATAGAAGAAGCTTAAGTCATTTTACCTCCTTATAAAGAAGTTAATTTGATTAGGACCTTAGCAATTTTCAATTTCAGCATTACACATCATTTCACCTAAAAGTGGGTTCTTCTTTTACATATTTTCTTAGTAACGAGAGTTGTCAACAAAGTTGAAAGTAAAAATTACCAAGAGTTTCATATGGGGATTTTTGTTCAGCCCAGTTTGTTGCCTTGGCCACGGTTCTCCTCTGGTTCACGCGAAATCAGGGATTCGAAACCCAGGAACCGATTGTAGAATAAAGAAACGGAGATGGCAAACGGGGCTTGCAATTAGGGTTTCGAAACGAAACCCTAGAACGAAATTGGTGTCTGCAAGTAATGAAAGAGAACACCGTCTGAGGTCTACATAGGGTTCTCAGATTGCTCATAGTTTCCCTCTGATTTTTGAAGCCAATTCGAGAGTTACAAAAGTACCAAACCCTTCCTTGTGAACGGAGAGAAGAGCTTCTGGGTGGGCCCCTCAACGATAACTAACACCATCAATCTCACAGAATCTTTCATTTTTTTGATGAATAAGAGCCGCGAATCTTTTTTTCCCTGTGTCATGAGTCATCACACTGATTGGTGTTTACGTTATGCTCTTGTCCATCTCCCAAAATAACTGTTTTTTTTTATAAGCTAAAATAACTCATTTGAATTTTCTTAATATTTTTTTTTTAAATATATATATAGGCATACTCATTGAGAATTTTAATGTTTTTGCGTTTATGAATTAAGTTTAATTTTTATATACTGTCACACAGTAAATAATAATAATAAGTATAACTTTTTAAGCTAGTTGTATGAAAATAAACAAACCTACCATGAGAACTTAAAATTAGGCGACTAAGTGTAAATATGCTTTACAGTATGTATACACTACTTTCTTTATCAATTTACATTGTTGTGCCAAATCAACCAATAACTTATAACATGAAATTTCCACTGCATGTCTCTCTTTTTGTGAGCATAGACAAATTTATTTTTAATTTATGATTTTTTCCCCTCTCTTTTCATTGACAATAAACTCAAAGTAACCAGTTTAAAGTAACATAATGGACATTTTATTCCGAAAGATACTAGAAAGTTTTACATAATATATATAATATAGTACTAAAGATGATACACTGTTTATGTACAAGCACACTCACAAGAGCAGCAAATCACATAATTTTGCTTCATGCTGGTACACGGCATTAACTCATTCATATCCAAAATCGAGTAACTGTTTTGAAAAGCACAGAAGAGATGATTCAGTTGAAGCAGAGCAGCTAGGTCTCTTCCTCTAAGGAGCCTAGGCAAGTTCACATGAACGAGCAGACCAGAGAGAGCAAAGGGTACGAAGACGATGAAAGTATTCCCCGAGAGCCAGCAAGCCGCGAGCAGCTTGGTGAATTGACAGGATGCGTGACATGTGCAGCAGAGTTTGTTGCCTAAGGTGATCTGCCTGTGAAGAGGAGAGTGCATTTGACTTGTTAACAGTGTTGTTACAAAGGAGCAAATATATTGCATTTTGCAAGTACGGTTTTCTAGCATGAAATGATGAAGCCACTTGGTGTAGCTGAGGTGCTCAGGGGTGGAAATTTGAGTAGAAATGCTAAACTTTCAGTTTTGCTAACAATTTCCAATGTATTAATGTACCAAATTAAATAATGTAATACTGAATATGGATGATAAAAAAGTACTTTGAATGTATAGTGGCATCCTGATAATGAGAATTGGTCCAGTTGAAGTTTAATAGGATTTCAGTCTTTCAGGTAAGTGAATTAACTAATGGCAAAATTTTCCACAGATTATTAGATGCTTATTGTGTTGTTCTCCAATCAAAATTTGAGTTTGATTATGGTAGTCTATACTAATTTTTAATGCAAGCCTATACATAACACGGATCATCAAGGCGAAACTCTAATTTTGATTGAAGAATAACATTAAAAACACCTACCTAAAGAACTACATTTAAGTTTTATCCTTAATTAATTGATTTCTCAAATGACAATACTATCTTAAATAGAATTATAAAAAAACAAAAGGCATTGATCAAAATAATTAAAAGAAAAAAACAAAAGGCATGCATTTCTATTTGTAGTTTGCAAAAAAAAACTTTTCTCGACTGTATAGACACGCTGAATGTTCCAAGGCTCTCAGATTATAAATGGGAATAAGATCAAATCCTGAATACCAATATCTGGTGTTATGTTACCTGGTTTACAAAACCTTCTAGTGCCTCAAATTTTTCCATAGTACGAGCCATCTGAAGTCCCAAGTTTCCTACACTCAATGGATCAACTGCCATGTCGTGGACCAAACTCTGCTGAAGTTTTTCCAATCCTTGTGAAAGAGCATCTTCAGCTTGCTGAGACGATAGGCGGAGGTTGTTAATACTAACAATTTGTTGATCAGTCAAAGGCTCAAGTTGAGGCACGATGATCTGTAAGAAAAGGTCAAGTGATTGGTTTTATTTTGAGTCATTATGTAAAATGTACCATGACAATAACATGAAAAATACTAGTCTTATCAGCAAGCAATTCGAGCAACAAATCCTGATGAAAAGATGTTATTTGTTCCGCAAAAATATTATATTTTTGTTCTAAACATCATAGTGAAAACATACCAACTGAACTCTTGTTATGAAATAAGTTTAACTGAAATTCAAATAGATAATAGTTTGAGAAAAATCAAAATTGATATAGAACTCTCATTCTTCGCAATCAGTGAAGAGAAAGTGTGAAGATATAAGATTGGTTGGGTGGTTAAGAAGGAAGGGAAGGAAGAAAAGGTCGCGGGTTCGATCCCTCCTGTTAACAAAAACTAGCAATCTAACAATTAACATTTGCCTATAAAAAATAAAATAAAAAAGTAAAGAGAAAGTGTTAGCAGTTATCAGAATCAGATTTAGTCTATGGTATGTAGTATGTACGTTTAGAAGCTGCGATGGACGGGAGCCTCCAATCCAAAGGAAAATTCGCTCCACTGATGGTTTCCACGCACCAGAGAGTAAATAGAGGACATCAGCCTTTACAGCCTCTGCTTTCATTCTGAAAAGATTTGAGTAATGATTTAAGACACTCTGAACCACTACGTTGAGCTGTACACCAGGTGCTTGTGTTTGAAATGCATGTCTAAGTTCTTCATTCCGCCTTTCTTGCTCTTCAACCCATTGTCCATATTCAATTTCAAAAGCAACAATCCCTGCTTCATATAACAGGACATTAGAAGAATGTAACAAGCTATAAGCACAATGCTTCTTACCCAAAGGTACTAGGGTGGCACAAAAATTAACATCTAAACAAACATTGATAATTATGATACCATGTTGTCATTAAAATTGTTCGTCATGAAACTAAACACTTGCTACTAAACATTCTCCTATTTGAAGCATGGGAAAAACAGTTGATAGAATATATGACAAAATACATGTTGCAATATTAGATGCAGGGATTTTTAATTACAGTTGAAGAAACAAAGTTGTAAATAATCTGTTGCGTAAAAATGTAGACGTATATAAATCAACAAATTCTATCACTTGGAAAAGGTAAAACATAAGGGGGAAAAAAGGAACTAATGAAGGTGAATTATGCACTTGAAATAAAAAAAGGACTTGCAAGGGAGGATAATTGACAATATCTTGCTCTAAGACATGAAGTTAAAAAAAAGAATCATAATTCCATAAGAGGGTAGGCCGAGGAATCACAAAGCAAGATCATCTCAAGCCGTTGCACATAAATCTTTTGGGATCTTCTCCTCAACTCTCTGATTCACAAAAGGGCTAGGAAGAAATGAAACACCTTTCTTTCAACAGAGGTCTAAAACTATAGTTAATCAAGCATGACATTCAGTAAAATAGAAAAGAAATTTCCATTGATTAATTGATGTATTTCTATTAAATCACTGAGACCTTTCAGCTGCAAAAACAATCTGACACAGTTAAATGAGATGTAGATTCGTTATAAGGGTAATCACAAACAGATGCCTGATATATTCATTACTGCATAATACAAGAAAAATATGCATTTACATCCAATATAGAAACATAAAAGGAAAAATAACATAGTTCAAGATTTTCGAATGCATGGAGAGAAGAACAAATAAGTGATATATAAATTAACAGAAGAAGAACAAATCTTAAGAAAGATTAAAACTTGAAAAAGAATCACAAACCTGGATTTATTGTTTCTGATGTTGATCCTATATAGCCGGCATCTAATGCAGTGCCCATATACAGACCCTGAATTAGATATTTTGGTATATACTTAAACATGACAGAAGAAGGAATATAAATCAAAAGTTCACAATAAAAAGCAAAATTAAAGGTGATAATTTCTGAGTTTTGGTTCACCTGCTTTCTTGCTTTCCCAATTTCCAGCTCCAATTGCATGAGCTTCAAACGGCTTGATTCTAATTGTTTAACATAAGCCTATGTATAACAAAAGTACAAATCAGATGACAGATACTGACTACCTTCTTGTAAGTTGTAAGTTCACTTGTCCTACCTTTTTCCGCAGCCTACTTTTCCGGGCAGCCTCTCGATTCTGAGCTAGGCGTCTTAGCATCTACACATGAATATTTAGCAGCCATACTGTCAGCGACACAGACAAATATACTACAACAAAATCATTCATGTTTGAGAAAAATCTTCAATGTCGCTGACAAAAGGTCACACTTCAGACTTCTTAATACTAACAATAATTTACAATGAAACAAGAGATAAGAAAACATTTCAATAGCTATGCATAGAAGAGGTATGTCCTGAAGAAATTTCAACACCTTATTAACATCTTTATTTGTAGTTTCTTGATCGGCTCCAGAACCAGAAGGCTCTCTTGGTTCCCGAGGAATATACTCTGACTGGAGAATTCAAATTAGAAAATACTATTATAGGACTTATAGTTTAGTTTCCAAATAAAAATGAAGTTGACCCAACAAAAAACTAGAAATCACACTTTCTCACCTTGTTCTCCACATTAGTGCCAACCATTAACATTGGGGAAGCAATTGAATTCAGACCGCCATCAACTTTAAAGTTGCCCCCCCACATGCTAACTTGCTGAAATGGCTCGTATATGTCCATTTTCATTTATCTCTTGCAACGCCCAAATAATAAAAGAGTTTTCTACATAATAACAATATTAAAAAACACAACATTAATTTGATGCCACTGATCACCAAACAAGAGACTTTCTGCTATTGCTGTAGTCCTAATTCTGATTCCAATAGCTCAAAAAGTTCAAATCCTCCCCCCCAAAAAATAATTATTTGGTGATCCTAAACCACGGCCTATCCATGGCCCTAACCAATGTTTATATAGTACATACTTAAATTTTACAACTTAGGAGAAAGAATGTGAAGATTAGTCTCGGCCACTCTGCCTAAAAAACTAAAGAAAAGAAATGAAGGTAATTGACTAATAGCCAGTATCAGCTGTTTGCAGCAACATATACCGCATATTTGTTCTTATCTGCAGGATGAATTGCAAAGCCTCCCTTTGCAGGAATGGCACTAAAATCTTGCAAGTAAAATAAAGCTCTCAACATCTGTTCCAGCAGGCCAAAATAGAAAAAAAGATCAACAGGAACAACCACATAATAAAAAGATAATGAAAATAAAGTTTCAACTCAAATAATGAAAACCGTCATATTCATTCAGTCAAAGGGAAATTCAACGTCATGCATGACTTGAAAAATTTTCTAGACATAAACAGAAATCAGCCAAAGTAATAGTGTTTGGCACACTGTAGTCCAAGCTTGGAACCAAACGAAACACTGAAACTGATACTGCTACTGCTACTGCTACAGATGGAAGAAAACTAACCTATAGGTAGCTAGCTTGATAGAATCTGTCACTTGGAATTTGGTTATTAGTCCACGAGAGTCCCTCTGTTGATGCTCAGAATTGAATATTGAATATATTTATATATACATCTGAAAACTCACTAGCTAAGTTGTCTGATTAATAATATCATTTTTCTTCGCCCGCATGCAAACAAATTATAAAAGCAATGCTGGGCCAAAGATAACAAAATGAAATTTAAAAGCTACAGTAAATAAAACTAATCACAACTTTTACTTTTTTTTTTCTTCTTTCATTCTTTGTATAGAAAAAACTCTTTGAACCGTCAACTTGCTTACTTCGTTACGTTCCCTCTCCAAGTCTCCAACACAAATAGTGAGTGCGACGACAGCATTAAAAAAATCAGTATAATGCATTACAAATAAAATAATGTTATCTCTGTTCTATTCTTACGACAACTTTTTTTTGTCACATCATTTATTTTATCTCATTTTTTTTCATTTCTTTCTTTATTATAACAATTATTGTAAAAAATATAATGTAAAAATAACGTTACTCTCTACGACATATGAAAAGGGTTACACAGAAGAAGGAACTTTTTTTTTTTAAGGGAGAAGAAAGAAAGAACTTTATTAGCTCACAAGTCCCTCTTTTCTTAACATGATTGTGATTCATTCCTGGTCTTGCCTGCGACTTAGTGAGAGTTAGTTTTTTTTTAATAATTTTTTAAGATTGTGCCAATATATAGAATGAATATATAAACGTCTATTTGTTTTCTGAAAAATATAAGTAATGTTATTTCAGTTTTTTTATAAAAAAGAAAATACTTTATGTACTAGAAATAATTTTATATATATTATCATCCAATATGATAAATTTATTAACTTTTATAATAACAATTATACAAATTATACCAACAGGGATTACTATAATAATAGTAATTAGCTTATAATGTAAAAGTTTTTATATTAACATTGTATAGTTATTAAATTCTTTTTTGAAACAGTATATAATTTCTTTATCATAAAAGTAAAATCAACTGTAATACTTCTTCCATTTCTTTTTTATGTGTTTAAGGTTACTACATAGAAATCGAGAAAAATAATAATTTTTTTTGATTATAATAAAATAGTTATGGATTTATTTTTTTATCTTCTTTTCTTCTCAATCTACAATAAATAAATATATGTGTAAAATAACTAACTATTATAAAATAAATAAGGATATAATTGATAAAAGAGTAATTGATGTAATATTAAACTTTATAAATGACAAGTAAATAGAAACTTTTGGGAAAAAAAAAGTTTAGGTTTTTACTAGTGTAACATCCCTAACGAATCACACAGAGAGGAATTTAGAGGTTATACATATATGGGATGTATAGGTGAGGATGATTTAAAGAAATTAATTGGTATTACCTATACCAACAAGATGCATATAATTTTTGGTAGTTTATCACTTAAGAACTCCACAATTAAGCGTGTTTGACTTGAAGTAGTTATGAGATGAGTGATTATCTTCCAAGAAATTTCCTAAAAAGTGTGTGAGTGAGGACAAAACAATCTGAAAAGTCTCATATTGGTTTATAGAGACAGCTAATGATGTTGACGGTAGTTGAGCAGTGTTGGAGCTTGTTGTCGAGGTCTTAAAAAGGACTACTAATGAAGGATTTTATCAGTAAATGATTTTGACTAACCAAAATATTGAGTGAGATGTCATGTGTAAAGTGTTATAGTGTGAGAGTCGTCGAGTAGTCAATAATCAGGGATGCTACAAATGATGTTAGAGCTAACATTTTTCCTAGTAGAGTATGGTTCGAGGACAAATCAGGTAGAATCTAATGAACATGTAACATCCCGAACAAATCACACTAGAATGAGAGAGATTCAAAGACTATACAGTTATGAGATGTATAGTTGATGATGACTTAAAGAAATTAATTGGTATTATCTATACCACTAAGATGCATTTACTTTTAGTAATTTATCATTTAAGAACTTCATAGTTAAGCATGTTTGACTTTGAGTAGTTATAAGATGAATGACTTTTTGGGAAATTTCTTAGAAAGTGTGTGAGTGAGGTCAAAGTACGCTGTGGTTTGTGGAGATAGTTAATGATCTTGAGAGCAGTCAAGCGGTATCAAAGTTGGTTGTCGAAGTTTTACAAATGGCTACCTACAGAGGATTCTGATCAACAAGGATGTTGACTAAAGTGTCACCATGTGAAATGTCATAATGTGAGAACTACCGAAAAATCAACAATCAGGAACGTTATTAAAAAATCTATTATTGAGACCCATACTTATTTTTTTTATAATTATTTTGAGTTCTCATACTGATTTATGTTGCATTCAACTGAATTTCTAATCAAACATGTAGTCATAACAATGGGGAGTTGATAAATGATAACTCTAGCGATCAACTTTCTATTGAAGTGTCATTACAATCTAAAGTTACATGGTTTGAGATGTCTTATTTTTCTTTTTATATTTGAGATATTTTTGCAATAGTTCTCTTTTTAGACACGATTGAGTAAATTGAAGTATCTAAAGACGCTTTTTTCTATATCGACCAATATTAGTTATCAATTGTTAGTATATATGGAGAATCGAGCTCATGATTTTTTCCCCTTTTCATTTTTCCTTAATTAAGTATGTAACCTATCTTATATTTTTACCTTAAAGACGCTTGATATGACTTTACTCTTAGTCGATCAATGAGAGATTGTATATAAGGGTGCCTTAAGATGAGGAGAGACAAATGCTGTAAGGATCAAGAGGCCTTTGTAGAAATTTTTTACCTGTTTGGAAGTAGTAATATGCTATTAGTTTATTCCTACCTATAAAGTATATATGCCTCTTATTGTAGGATGAAGCGAATTTGCCTTGTAATTTAAGTTACTTCTGCTAGATATTGGCCCATATTGACTACAAGATTTTGTTCATCAAAATAATTTAAACTTATAGATTGGTCCAATAAAGTTTAATCCGGAACATGATATCTAACCCAAACGGTAAATTCTTAGATTAATGGTTTATAAAGATTTTAAAATAAGAAAACTTCATCCTTAATTAGCTTTTTGTACATATATATATATAAAGTAGTAGACTAAAGCAAAATGCTGACAGGAGTTGGCTCTATCGGTTAACTTTCCTCTCATGACATGTGTGTACGTGTATAAGGTTTGAATCCAAGAATCCTTCACTATAGTAATTTATACGTAATCTAATTATAAATATGGTCTGTCCCTTCACTCTGAACTAATTAAGATGGAAGCATATATATATACATCGATCAAATTTTATAAAAAATGTCAACTTAATCTGATTTTCATTCTCCTAATCATATTTATCCTCTAACTCGGAAAAGGAAAAACCAATGAACCTTATCTTGTTTTGTCTCCCCAAAAGAAGTTCTAGTTATAGCTAATACGTTGTTTAACAAAAAAAAGCATGCCTGTATCAGATACCTTACACAGTTACACCTCAACCTTGATAATAAGAAGTCCTATATAAATATAATAGCCTAGTTGATCATTCCAATTGATCAACACGTATATTCGTTCAAGATTACCACTTCCGACCTCATAGGGAAAGGTATGACACTTCATAAACGACATCCACATTATGCTTTTATAAAGGAGAGAAGATAAACGACGATTTTCCAAAAGTAAGCAGTTTCCATCTTCTTCCCTTTTTTGTCCTTACTTTTCTCCCTTTTCCATCACCGAAAAAAAAAGCGATTATAGTGTTCAACTTTAACCAATAATTTCCCTTGGCTTCAACTATGATATCAATTATCAAGCTCGTATTTCATCGGCATTTCATGTGGATTTACATTTTTTTTTCTACTAGCTAGCTAGCCTACCCACCTTTTATTATTTATTTATTTTTATATTGCTTACCCACCTTTTATTATTCTGCTACCAAAAGCCCTGCATGCATAGACAACCACCGCGAAGAACAACAAGTTTGAATTTGTGACCCCTCCCTCACGTAGCCTTAATGCTGACACTTATGCATGTTTTTAGAGTTTTGTTTTCATCAACTTCACTGAATTACACACACAAAAATCATGTTTTCTGGGCTAATACTAACAAGTATCGACTAATTTCACTTTATTTAATTATATTATCTCCAAAATATCTTTACTGAGGTTAAGAGAGTTTCATATGTGATAACTGATAAGTGTGAATTTTCAGTAAGAATGATACCGTAAGTGGTATAACTATTCTTCATATATATATATATATATATATATATATATATATATATATATAGACTTACCTTATTTCACATTTTAATTTAATATATCCGAATCAATAATTAATGAAATTTAATGTTTATATATCAAGTATCAAATTTTGTAAAATGACATATCTAATAATTTTTGACGAAGTTTTTTGACATCGAGTAGGAATATCTGTTTATTGGTATGGAATAATAACTCTTTTTTATTGGCATTGTATTTCTAAAATATAATTTATATATTAAAAAATGTTGGTTTTATTAATGTTAATTATAATATAATTTCTACATTTAAAATATTTATTTATTATAGAATTTGATTATATGAAAATAAATATTTATTCAGTGCAGTACATATAATAAAATATTAGTTACAATTTTATTTTTTTAAAAATATACTTAAAATATAGCTTATTAAAATATTTTTTTTAAGAAAATGAATGTAGTAACAAACATATGCATAGACACATAAATAAAGTTCGTGTTAATTTACAAACTTTCTAGACAAATCCAAGTGTATATATAATATTGTAGGATGTGTAAACAGCTGACACAAGGAAAAGGAAGGATTGCATCAAACACTCTTTAAAGATTAAAAAGGAAAAGTAATAACTTCTTTTCAAGTGGTACTGCATGATACCTGGTCATGTGCTAACCGGATTTATGGTGTAAAGTGACTACAGTATATATAGTAGTATCAATTTAGAGAACAATAAAGTATATATAATTATATAATTTCTGATGAAAAATATTAAATGTATAAGTAATCAGTATCACAGTTCCGTAGTGGGTTATGTTAATGCTAATATTTTAAAAATTATAAATCTTTAATTTTATCATCAGTAGTTACAAATTTGTAAGTTAATTAATTCTTGATTATATTATGCATGTCCTTGACAATTAATGCTAATTAATCTTTTATGGTTACAGAAACACTTTAAAAAATTATCCACTATGAGAAGGCAATGTAGCTTGTGGGTTGCTCAGGTTACTTGGACAATTTATTTAGGAACACAATAATTTCTTTGTGAGGAAGCTAAACCTGATATGATTAAATAAATCGTAATGCCTGAAAGTCCATGCTGTACTCCAAAGTATATCTATTAGCTTTAAAACTTAAAAGAAAAGAAGTCAACGTCCCCTTCACAGTGGTTGTGTCATTGTTCATCCCCAGTACTCTCTTTTTTTTCCCTTTCTTTCAATTTCTTACAAGACTTTTATTTTAAATTAAAAATAATAATTTCACTTTTACCTTTATTTAATTTATTTAAAATGTTGTATTTTGAAAAATGATTTAGATATATATTGTATTGCTGAAACTGCGCGGTTTTTTTTATTAATCCATCTTTATTATTTTTAGCCCTTATAAAATTTTTTTGGTAGATACTAAAAACATGTTATTTTTATTAAATAAATGGATTTAAAACGAAAAACAAATGACTATTTTCGAAAGACATTTTTTATACTAAAAATATATTAAAATAGTTAAAGATATTATACTATTAATATTTTATATTCAATATATATATATATATATATATATATATATATATATATATATATATATATTAACAAAATATGCCAAAAAAACTATCAAACTTTAAATAGATAAAATTTAATAACTCGATGTTTTAGGCAATATCCGTCCATAATACGAGTAATGCAAAAAAAAAAAAGACTATAGATATCTTTTTTATTTGGAAAATAATAATAATAAAAAAATATATTTGGAGTGAAGTAAAATTATTATAGCCGTAAAAAATATATTTAATATAAATAGAAAGTCAAAACTACTGTCATTTTATTGATGCACTTGGTAATATCAAAACCTTTGTTTGAATCATATATGAGTGTGCAAACGAAAAGATCTATGTTGGGGAACATGAACATACGATAAAACTAGGTAGGTCGTTCTGCGGAACTTTTACTTTGCTATTGCACTTTATTTTATCCATTTGTTCTCTGGACGAGTGGCTTACTATCCCCACTTACTGAGGTGTCTCTCCATTACTCTCAAAACTGGGATAACTTATAAAATAAGTAAACGTAGCTTCCTGAACCTTGGTGAAAAGACAAAGGTTACCAAATTGATATAATTAATTAAAATGCTAATAAAAACATATAATTGGCTTGGAATGGTTTGAACACGTGTGTTGCGTAGCTAACATATGTGTCACACGTATATCATATCGTAATAACAAATTATGATATATTTAGTATAATGATTAAAAATTAAATAAATATGATATTTAATTGAATGATGTATTTAGATATTTTTATAATAATTGATAATTAAATAAATTTGATATTTTTTTACATATATAAATACTTATTAAACCTATGATTTTTATTTATAATTTTTATATATAAATAAATTAATTATTAGATAAAAAATAATCATCACAAAATTTATTATATAAATTTACATGTACATTAAATATAAATTAAAAATTTTAATGTTATATATAACTATATTATTTATTTATAACATAATATGTCTATTAAGTTAGTTGGTTTGAATATTTTATTAACAATGCATATGCACAATTCGAGAAGAATAGGGATTGGGCCATAAATCTTCAAGAATTGTTGTTAATTCCTTTAATCTTCATTGATGAAAAATGACTCTCTCATGCTCTTTCTCGCCTCCAGTCCTCCAGTAGGAGTGCGTGCAATATTTGTTGTTCTTGATTTTTCATCCACCATGCGCTCTATGACTTTCAATTTGATGACTTTATAAAACTTGTAGATGATTTTATCCTTAAAAAATTGATATATTTTCCTTCTCATTTATATGTCTACAGCTAGAGATATAGTTAATACACTGCATTTATGTCATGACAACACGTCCACTTCAACTTAAAATCCAAAATTTTCCGTATGATATACTTTTAATATGATAAGACATACTCTCCATGAAAAGTATAGGTCTATGCTTAAGCTTTACTATAGAAGCCAAAATCATCTCTATCACATTCCTAGAGTATGATTTGTGAACTAAATAAAAAGGAAGTGTTGAAGCTCGAATACAAAATCTGAAGCTTTTTACATTGATAATTTTTCCTACATTAAAAGTCTGAGAAAATTAGTATATCCATGCACTTTTTCCATCTAAACCATTCAAAACATGAATTACTAGAAAATATATACATGTGACTTATTTTCTCACAATATCTACTAAGTTCGTAAAAAACATATTCAAATGACTATATATTTAATCCACGTGAGTAGTAGATTTATCATAAAAACTTAATAGATTTTAGTTGAATTTGAATATAAATGTGATTTATTATTTTTTAATTATCTGATTGATAATCTACTAAGTGGTCTTTTCCTTCTTCCTTGAAGGCTCTATTTGGTAGAAAGGACATAAATAATGTGGTCTTGTCCTCTTTCCTTGAGGCTATGTTTGGTAGAGAAAAAAGAAATAATATGAATAGAAATAGAATAAAAATAAATTAAAATATATGTTAGATTGGGGTAGCTCTAGTCCATCCATTAGTAACAACATCAACAAGATCTGGATCAAGGGAGCCAAGAAATCTCAAACCTGAAAATTTTGCAGTAGTGTCTCTTTTTCTTGACATCTAATCTGATCAAGATGGGAGAGTGATCAGATTTGGAGGCTATGTCGTTTTCCATTCTGAAATTTGGAAACATTTTGAACTAGTACCATGTTGCAAGACCTCGATCAAGATTCTTATTAGTTGCATCATGTTTTTCTCTCCGTCTAGCTCATGTGTATTGGTATCCTTCCATAGGAATATCATGAAGATTGCAATCAGTGATAGCTTCACGAAAACCATTCATAAGCCAGGAAGGATGATCATATAGCACCAATCTTCTCGTCATTTGACATTAGGTCATCGAAGTCACCAAAGATGCATGCACCATGGGAGGGATGTGTCTAAGGATAGAAATCTGAGAAGATCCCATGAGGTCATCCTTCAGGGTAGCCATTTTGATGAACATTAACATTTATGAAGTTGGAGGAGAAATTTAGAAGGTGACAATCAAAAGGCTGACTCCAGAATTATCAATCACCCATCTGTAACTGATAATGATTGGTGATTATTAAATTTAGGAACTATTTGCTTTGATTTCCTAAATAAATCAACCATTATTTCAGACCTTTTAATGAGATCCTCCTCATTAACATGCAATCCGTTATTGATGTTGGCATTGAATTCACCATAATTGTGGCCCTCCATAGCCTCCTGTCGAGCGATTTTCTGCACGCAGATCAGGGCTCCACCCTCTTGAGCCATCATCTTTACCCATACTAATTAGTTTAATTAGGGCAAAACTCATCATTGTGGCCCATCAATCCACATAGATATATAGCAAAAGGATCCCATACTTTCATACTTGAAATTCACTTCTCTGACCTTACCTTCAATCTTCTTCACCTTCTTCGATTTGATGACTGGCTTTGTCACATCCAGCATAACTCTGATCCTCATAAACGCGCGTAGAAAATTCAAATTTCCTTTATCATCATACTCTCGGAACTTTGCAACATAATTCCCTAGTCCTTCGCCTACTTTTTGCACCCATAAAGGAATGTGGAACAACGACACTTGCACTACTGGATCTTCGTTGTCGTTGATTGGACCCAAGTTCAAGAGGTGTTTGTCGAAATTCCAAGGACCGTCTCTCAGGAGCCTCTGGAAATCTGAACAGGTACAAATTTGGCTTGAATTCAGATATGGTTACTCCTTGCAGTGGCCTCCAAACACTTGCAATGCGCTCCTTCATGATAGCACCCTTATGCTTTTATCAGTCAAGAATCTGCCAATTAAGCACAAGGAGTAGTTGCTATTTTCTTCTTCATGAGAGGATCCAGATTAAACTCGATCTCAGTATCAACATTAATATTAGTGTTTAGGTTCTTCCATGTCAATAGGGATTCTAGGTTACATTCAGAAAGGAAAGGAAAGATTTGGGTAACACTAAGAAATGAAAGGAAAGTTTTGGCTCAAAACTCATGGGATCGATGAAACTCCCACAGGGAGGAGAGAACTCTCACAAGGAGAGAGTTATTAGGAGTTGATTTTAACCCTGGCATGGCTTTTAATTTTATGTCACCATGTTTACGCTTGTGAAAGAATATTAAATATTTAACTTAATCACAGTTAAACCATCAAATTTAAAATATTATTTTAAAGTCCTCTACAATGTTCCAATTCTATAAATACCATTATGTCTAAAAGCCTACGGTGGATTCAATGTTCAAGACATTGTACCTCATTGAGATTTGCATATATATATTATTTTTTATTTAGACAAAAGGTAAAATATCATAAGAAAATCATATTTAAGCAAAACTTTGTAATAATATATTTTATATGGGAGGAATTTTGATTGTTTTATATATTAATTTTATGGACTTTTCCTCCCAAATATCCAATTGGATAAACATAAAATCTATTCTTTATATTCCTTCATGCGTGATTTTGAAACTAATTATAAGCAACTTACATTAAGAAAAAGGAAAACATACATATGTTCTTAAATATCTTTCTATATTCTAATAAACAATTATAAATGCATTTTATCCTCTAAATTGCATCCTTTCGCTTTAAAGGACCTAAATCCTTTTTTTATTTTTTATTTTTCCAAATGGAGGGCATTTTAATTGTTTTAGATCTCGGTTCCATGCTTCTTTCCCTCCTAAATACCCAATAAAATAAAGATATATAAAATCAAATTATTATTATTTTTTTCCTTTCTAATGCATACATGATTATATTTGGTACATTTTTTAAATTTGTTTTGTACATAAATGCATACCTGATTTTGTAATTAAGATACTAGTAGGTTTGATAAATATATATATTTTTAATAGATTAATTTAAGATAGATGATCAAATTCATCCTAAAAATGTGTTGCGATGAAAATATTATTTCTTGAAAAATAAAAAATAAAAATTTATTTTTTAAATATATAATGTCACAATAAATTATATTTTTTATAATTGAATTATAAAATTTAAAGTTTAATTTATTATTAAATTATTTACATAATTAATTTTTGTAACCTTTTATACATTATTAAATTTAAATTTTGTATAGAATCTGTGAGCTGAGGACAAATTTAACCCGCGCAAAGGAGAAGCGAGCCGAATTGAGAAGTTGTGTATGAAAGCGTTGAGTGAGGAGTTGCTTCCCTTGGCATTCAGCACATTGAATCTATCGGAATGGAAGAGAGCGAGAATCAGAGGCGAATGGAGCCCCCTAAAATTCAGCGGCTGAGCGAGTCGGTGGTGAACCGAATCGCCGCCGGCGAGGTCATCCAACGCCCCGTCTCCGCCGTGAAGGAGCTCGTGGAGAACAGCCTCGACGCCGCCTCCTCCTCCGTCAGCCTCCTCATCAAGGATGGCGGCCTCAAACTCATCCAAGTCTCCGACGACGGCCACGGAATCCGTGTCAGTCACTCCCTCCCTCCTTCTCTTCTTCTCATTCGAAACGTCTCTCGCCTTCGCTTCTAACTTCACCACTAGATCAACCTTATATATCTCCTAATTATTCATTCATACTATTGCTTCTGCAGTTTGAGGACTTGCCCATACTCTGCGAGCGCCACACGACCTCCAAGCTGTCCTCGTTTGAGGACTTGCAGCGCATTAAGTCGATGGGCTTTCGCGGCGAGGCTCTCGCCAGCATGACCTACGTCGCTCACGTCACCGTCACCACCATTACCAAACCCCAATTGCACGGTTACAGGCACTCACTCATTCATTTCCCTACTTTATCACTAATTCATTCATTTCATTATTCACATATATTACTAAGTAACATTTTCTGCCTTTTGTGGTTTAGGGTATCCTATAGAGATGGTGTCATGGAGCACCAACCCAGGCCATGTGCTGCTGTTAAAGGAACGCAGATAATGGTTTCTATACCAATGCTTCTTCCATTGCATGTCATTTTGTTTTAACTTGTAAATATTTGTTTTCTGTGTACTAAACTAATGACATTTCACCAATTTGGTCTCTCCATCTTTTTTTTTCTTTTTCTTTTTTGTGACTTTGATCTTACTATCTTAATTGTACAATTTTGGTTTATCTGTTAACTTGATATCTTATATTACAGAAATGCTAACATGCACTCTATTGCATTCCCACATCAGTACATCTATGCTGACATTACTCTCATTGCACAGTTAAAATACCAAGGGACTAAATTAGGAAAAATACAATGAGAGGACCAAATTCATGAAATGATAATATTAAGGGACCGAAAATGCAATTAAGTTATATTATTATTGGTCTGTACTGAAGCTGATTAGGATGTTGCCTTCTGAATACCTGAAAGTAATACTCATGCTCTTCTGAATAAGCAATTGGAATTGTGATTTTTATGGGTTGAACTTCTTGTGCTTGTGTTGCTAGGTTGAAAATCTGTTCTATAACATGGCTGCAAGGAGGAAGACGCTGCAAAATTCTTCTGATGATTATTCAAAGATTGTAGACTTAGTAAGCCGGTTTGCTATTCATCATATTAATGTCAGTTTCTCGTGCAGAAAGGTTGGTCTCTTGAGCAGTATAACTTATTTGCTACAACAATCTTATAAGCTATCTGCATTGTAAGTCACGTATTTTATTTTTCATTGGATGTTTGGGACTCCTGTTTCTATCAGCATGGAGCTGTTAGGGCTGATGTTCACACTGTGGCCATGTCTTCAAGGCTCGATGCCATCAAATCTGTCTATGGGGTCTCAGTTGCTCGCAATCTGATTGAAATTGAAGCCTCAGACAATGATCCATCTACTTCGGTTTTTGAGATGCATGGCTACATGTCCAATGCAAATTATGCTGCAAAGAAAATCACCATGGTGCTTTTCATCAATGGTATATATTAACTGTATATATAAACATTAACTATGATGCTTTTAAAAAACTTTAGGTGTTTACTTTTATTAGATGAGGCCTCTGTTATTGATAGTTTATAATGCCAGATAATTTATTTGATTGTGTACTTTTTATCCTGAATGCTACTAGTACTTTGCATAAAATAAAATAAAAAGTTCTGTCACTTATTCTTGCTTTGCATCTGTCCGTCTCTTTCTCTTACTTAATTGTGTGTTCTACATCCTTACACTAATTCATGTAGTGCATATGGGAAACTCTAAATCTTGGAGTTAATTTATACACTCACACACAGATATACCCTTCACTTTTGTCATTGAACAAGTTTTGTGCTATATGTTATTTTTGTTTAAGCATTTATATCTTTATTTACTTTAATTTTCTCATTGGACAATGTTTATATTTATATCTCACACGAGCTAATTGTTTATAGATTCTTATGAAAACCTTCTTGTCTGTGTTCCTCAGATCGACTGGTTGAGTGTTCTGCATTGAAGAGGGCTATTGAAATTGTTTATGCAGCGACATTACCAAAAGCATCTAAGCCCTTTATATATATTTCAATTGTTTTACCACCAGAGAATATTGATGTCAATGTACATCCAACAAAGAGAGAGGTATGCATGTATGTGATTCTTTGTCATTATTATTGCTAAAGTCATTGACTTAAGGTTCCATGTAACTGGCCCGGACATTTAGTTTTGAAGGTAGAAAATTGGTGGGTTGAAGTGTCTTATGGACAGTTTTTTTTTTGGCTATTTGGCTGCGGTAAACATTGGTTTGAAATTATAATTTGGGGTTGGATGGGTTCCGAATAAAATTGATGAAAGAGTCAATGAAGTTTCTAATGAATGATTTATTGATGATGTTTGCCAAAGAAATTGAATTTTGATGATATCATGAACCAACTATCTCAAAAGCTTAACTTGTCAGGGGAAGGTATATAGATAATTTTAATATCTAACATGCCCCCTTGCACAAGAGTCGTTTGGGCTTGAAGCATGGAATATGCATCGGACCACCCTACACTGTGCTGAAATTGAACTTTCCTTTAAGAATGAGGATGGCATGGATCAAACTTCTAACCACATGGGCATAGAGGCCCTTATATCATGTCATGAACTAACTCTCCATCCCAAAAGCTTAAACTATTAGGTAAAAAATCATAATTAGTTTTATGTTTAATATCACGTCACATAATTAAGAGCCCTTTGTGCTTTAAATGTAGGCAACATATTGTGCTGAAATTCAACTTTCTGTTAAGATGAATGGCGATGGCAAGGACTAAACTTTCACATCTTTGACAAAGACACTTATATAAAATGACCATTAGTAGTAGTCAACGAACAAACTAGGAAACAATCTTACTTAAAAATTTGTGTGAACTGGACGAAAGTTCTCTCCCTAGTAATTGATACCACCATGATACCCTTTTCTTTTGTAGTTAGCATTTTCATCATTTTTTCAAATTTAAACACTCTCTGTTGTTGAAAATAGTGGGTTTGTTTACATACAGGTGAGCCTTTTAAATCAGGAAGTCATCATTGAGAAGATACAGTCTGTGGTTGAATCAACATTGAGGAGTTCCAACGAGGCACGGACATTTCAAGAACAAGTACGTTTACAACTTAATACTCCACACTTAATGTTTTTTAGCATATGGTTTAAGTATTTGCTAAATTTTGAGTATATTGGTTTTTGCTCCTTCAATTTAATTCATAGATAAAGCAGGCACAATTTGTTGTTTTGTAAAAATTCAGTGAATGAAATTTTCTTATAACTGCGTGCGAGTTGACTTTTACAATTTTCAACACCTTGTTTTACCAAACAGTTAGTGAATTTGTGAGTCATGTTTGGAGTGGAGTTTTCTACCACAGTAGTTGATAGTGGCAAACTGTGCTGGTGTGTGGTAGAGTGGATAGCATCTGCTCCCAAATGATCTGCTCCAACTCTATGTTCTGAACTGAGAATTCATATAACAAGTTATCTCAAACATTTATTATTTTATTCAAATATCATGAACATATCCTGTATCCAGTTTTAAAATTTCTAAAATATGTCTTCATTTTTAATTATTAACAATTCTTGCAAATCATGAATGCAGATTCTGCTTTGCTTTATGTTTATTATATTATAGTCACTTAATACATGCGTTTTCTTTGCATATTTTTCTTTTGTGGCAGTCAGCTGGGCAATCTTCATCGCCTCGTATTAATACAAGTAAGGAGGTTAACCTCAGCCCTATGCCAACAGGTATGAGGAATTTTCTCGTCTTTTATATTGCATGCCTTTTGTTTTTGGTTTGTACTCAAGAATTTCACTTATCTTATAATAACTTTTATGATGATAGGTTCAAGATTATTGAAAGTGCCGGTACATAAGTTGGTTAGAACAGATTCATTAGATCCTGCTGGAAGATTACATGCCTACACGCAAATTATGTCTGATAGACATCTTGAAAAGAGTGCTAGTTTGAATGCAATAAGGTGGTTCCCATATGCTTCTTTCACATTTTTGTATATAACAAGCTAATACTCATATTTTTAGTTGGTTTTGATCCTTAGTCATTTTAGTATGTGTAGTTCTTCAAGTCCTTTTATCTTGCTTTTGATACTTCTGGAGCTTTTTATGTTTTTAGCATCTCTTTATTTCTTTATATTGTTCCACACTTTTATTATCATTCTCAAGTATAAAATCGACTAAGTATCTAAAACTTATAAATTTGAAGCAGACAAACTACTTTGACAAGAATTTAAATGGTAGAGATAGATTACAAAAGAATATTTAAGTTATCAAACTAAATTTCATCCCCTTATTTGGGTTAATTTTGAAGTTTAACTATTGGATTTATGCTTTACATTCATACTTATGATTTGTTTTGAATGCGTAAACCTTGTGAATTTGTTTTTCCTCCCTTTCTGTTAACATTTTTTGAACTTCTATGGAATGCTTGGACTAACAAAAAGATAAAACCCCTTAAGACAGTTGGACTAAGGAATATGCAGTATGAGCTATGGAATTTGGTTGTGCTCTCTCTATCTCTCTCTCTCACATGCGCGCACACACACATTTTCAATTATTTGTATGATGCTGGAAAGAACTCTTGGGAAAATATTTCCTATTTTGGGGTTGTTTATTAATATATTTCTGGTTATTAATTAAGATTCAATTTGTATATTTTTGAATTATTATTTCTTGGAATTAGATATTGTAAATCATAACATATACTCAATGATCCTGTGGATTTCCTCAAATAATTTAGAATTTTTTTCCCCTTCCTAGTTTGGGTTAGAGCTCAATGTTCTTGGGATAGAAACCATAGTTTCCTGCATGCCAAGCCACTATCAATGCTTGACCTTTAGCATAAACATTTTCATCAGCTATCAAGGAAAGGACATGGTCAGCCTTAACAAAACAAAAAAAACACGGCGTTCTCATTCTCAGGGCTGAGATAGAAGAGGATCCTAGTAAATCATGTCCTGCTCCAATGGCTTCTACTGTAACCAGCCTATGTTATTGTTGACCTTCTTATTGCATTTAGAAATATACTTGATACGCTAGAAATGCTCTTCTAATTTATAAATCGTTCAGTTTTCATTGTATATCACCATCATATTATCCTTTTTTTGTCTTCCTTGACTCTTGTTCTGCCTCCAAAACTACCAGTGAGGCTCTTTCTGTTCAGGATGGATGCAAGCCATGATTGATGAAATTATTGCTCTTGCATGGTTATAGTAGACAGAAATCGAAGTTTATATTCTTTAGCTGCCTTCTGTGGTGTGAGATTGAAGTTGAATACTCTTCTCACAAAATTATATGGTATGAACCAACACATAATCTCTACACTAGTCAACCTTTCCTCATAAGTAAGCATGCATGGCACCAAAGTCATGATATCATCTAAGAAACGACATCTAGGAGCAATGGCATGCAAGACCTCTCAAGTTGCTTGGATAACATCATGATTAATGAGTTGTTCTTCCATTGAAAGCATGTTGGTAAAAATATATTCAGCAACTGTTTGCACTAATCCAGTTAAATCTACGCATGCTTTAGACAATAAATCAGATACGAATCATCAAATGAATGATCTATAGGAACCAAGCATTAGTTGAATTAGAATTCTTCTCTCACGCCTTAGTTTTGGTTGAAGATTCCAAACAACCATATGGATGTGATGAGAATAACCTCCGACTAATACGAAAATTCCGAGCACTATTTGGTCCATCAAAATTATTCTAAAATATCATGTTTAGGGTGTATTGGAGTGTGGCATGATTCTTTTCCACTAGATGTTGCCTCTTCACCATTTTGGAATGCTTTTCTTTATTGAGACTGCAATTTGTAGTCATGTTTCCTTGCAGTGTTAGTAGTCATATTAGCCTTCTTAGATGCTGCACTCTTAGTATTTTCTGTAGTTGTTGATGACCTTTGTACCTGATCGTTTACCATATTGATGGTTAGAGTTTTAGTTGTTTGAAACTACAACATATTGGCATAGTATTGTAACAACCAAGACTGTGAATTCACCATGCCTTCAAGAGAATGTTCATTGTACTATGTTTGAGCAAGTACCTTTACTGTTATAACTCCTAATTCGCCTTTCCTTAACACTTTTTGCAAGTTTCTTTAATAGCTTGTCGCTCCAGAGCTGGGAGTTCTTCTGGACATGTCCATCTTGGAATAGAACCACACAAAACAACATTTTCAGCATATAAAATCAATAGCAAGTAAATATAGCCACAACAATCTTTAGTAATCTTATGCCTGTAATTTTTTAACTCCCTCCACTAAAAGGTCCCTTATGTATGTTGCCTGATTACCTTTACATAAATATCTTGGATTGACGAGAGAACATGATATTTCTTCATGTACAACTACCTTGAATGTATGTACCAAAAAACAGCCCAGGATATACGGTATAAACTTTACAATGAACTCTTCTATGGTGTGGAATTAGATATCACATCTTTTAGTAGCTTGTCCAAATTAATAGGCCAATTAGTTAGGTTGTACAAGGATCTCAACTTCTCTATTGTTTTTTGGTACCAACATTCAAGGCAGTTGTACATGAAGATATAGCGTGTTCTCTTGGTAATCCAAGAGATTTATGTAAAGTAACTAGACAACCTATATAAGGGACTTCTTAGTGGAGGGATTTAAAAAATTACAGACATTAGATTACTAAGGATTTTTGTGGCTCTATTTACTTGCTATTGATAATATATGTTGAAAATGTTGTTTTATGTGGTTCTATACTGAGATGGACGTCTTCCAAAGAACTCCCAGCTTATTATTGGAGTGACAAGCTATTAAAAAAACTTGCAAAAAGTGTTGAGGAAAGGCAGATTAGGAGTTATGACAGTACTTGCTCAAACATAGTACAATAAACATTCTCTCATGCCAAATTATGTTCAGAAGTTGTACAAATGGGTGAATGTGTTGGAAGACATGGTGAATTCACAACCTTGGTTGTTACAATACTATTCCAATATGTTGTAGTCTCAAACAACCAAAACTCCAACCATCAATATGGCAAACGACCAGGTACAAAGGTCATCAACAACTAGCGAAAATACTAAGAGTGCAACATCTAAGAAGAGGCTAATATGACTATTAACACTGCAAGAAAACATGACTACAAATTGTAGTCTCAAAAGAAAAGCATCCCAAAAGGGTGAAGAGACACCATCTAGTGGAAAAGAATCTTGCCTCACTCCAATACACCCTAAACATGACATTTTGGAATAACTTTTATGGACCAAATATTGCTAAGAATTTTCCTATTGGTAGGAGGCTATCTCATCACCTCCATATGGTTGTTTGGAATCTTCAACCAAAACTAAGGTGTTAGAGAAGAATTCTAATTCAGCTAAATGCTTTGGTTCCTATAGATCATCTCTCTAATGATTTATGGTCTAACGCATGTGCAGATTTAGCTGGATTAGAGCAAACATTTGCTGACTATATTTTTACCAACATGCTTTCAATGGAAGAACAACTTATTAATCATGATGTTCTCCAAGCAACTCGAGTGGTCTTGCACACCATTGCTCCTGGTAGAGAGGCCATATCGTTAAGGATACAATCAATTTGAGAATCTGAGATCCTTGTACAACCTACCTAATTGACCTATTAGTTTGGACAAGCTACTAAAAGATGTGATATCTAATTCCACACCCATAGAAGAGTTCATAGTGAAGTTTATACTGTATGCCTAGGCTGTTATTTGGTTCCAACATTCAAGGCAATTGCCCAAAAAGAAATAGTGTATTTATGTAAACGTAACTGGGCAACCTACATAAGGGACTACTTAGTGGAGGGAGTTAAAAATTAAAGGCGTAAGATTACCAAGGATTGTTGTGGCTGTCTTTACTTGCTATTGATTTTATATGCTAATAATATTGTTTATTTGGGTATGTGTTCAAAAGGCTGGCCTAGAGTGGCAATTTGATGTCTCAAAGCTCAATTAGTTGCAGAGATGTGTAATCAAACATATGTTGATTACAGTGATACAACTTAAATTGCTTGCTTTGGTTATTAATTACAATGACAACTTGGGTCATTGGCCATTATGTTAGCTAGACATTTAGGAGTTGGTTAGGTAAATTCAGTTGTGTTTTTTAGGATTTGGTATGATATCAAGTGAAGTTAACAATTCTTCATTTGGTTGATGTATTTATTTTGTAGTTTATGTAAATGATATAGTTATGGTAGATAATGACCATGAGGGAATATCCCAATTAAAGAAACATTTGTTTTGTCATTTCCAGATCAAGCATATAAGAAATTGATTGTCACTTTCTTAGAGAAAAATTCTTCCCAAGGAAATCACAATTGTGCCTTTCAACTTAAGTGATTGGCTTGCAAATATCATTGCAAAGTCTCTTCTGGTTTGAGTGGTTTCTCAAACCCATGTTATTTCTAATGAACTTAATGCACTTGATTTGTATGCTCCAACTCGAGGGGGAGGATTGAAATATATCTTATTTAGGGAAATATACTCTATTTAGGATTTGTATGTTTACTATTAATAATTGGAATTTAACTTGAATACTTTCTGATATATTTTCCTGTTTGCTTTGTTTCCCAAACTTAAAGGCTGTAAACCATGTTCTATATAAACTCAATAGTTCTGAGGGTTTCCTTAAGCAATTTAGAAATCAATTATCCCTTTCAAGTATATTTGGCTGTTAGAAATATGCAAGTGTTTGGCACCTTTTAATGATTCAAATATGAATTGGTAATATATTAGTACTTTTGCTGATAAAAAAAATATGAATTGGTAATTTGCTTTGGCCCTTGCCAGGTCTTCGGTTAGACAAAGAAGGAACCCAAAAGATTCTTTAGAACTCACTAGTGTTCAAGAGCTTCTTGACAAGATCAATAGCAACTGTGACCCTGGTATGATTCTAGACTACTAAAAACGATGACTCTGTTCTGTGATGTAGTTTGATTTGGAAAATGTTTCCTACTGACATCTATCCTGTAGGCATGACAGACATCATAAGGCATTGCACATATGTTGGAATGGCAGATGATGTTTTTGCTTTGCTTCAGCATAATACTCGTCTTTATCTTGCAAATGTTGTAAACTTGAGGTAGAGATTTTGCTTTTGTCAGTTTATGTTGAAAGATAGAAAAATAGATGCAAGAGATGCTGGAAACGTGTGTCTGAACTACTCAACAAAGTCCATTTTATATAGGCTGATTGCAATAAATACTAATAATTTTAGGAGATTTTATCCTTATTTACATGATAATGCCTATAAATTGGATTATAATAAGTCTGATTCTAATCAAATATGCCTATATTTACAAAGATCCTAATTAAATAAAGGAAACAAATCATGAAATATAAAAGAAGAATAAATCCTAAGAGATCATTTAGGATACTCTAAAATATCCTGATATAAAAATGATATCATCAGCCAATTCTCATATTTTTTAACAGTTTATGCTATGGAATACTTAACACAAAGTTCTATAAGAAGCCATAAAAAATGGATATGTAATTGGGATTACTAATTTTGCATTTCGATTTGACTTTTTGGTGGTTTATAGGCAGCTAATTAACATGGTCAGAGGGAAGGAAGAGATGGTGTGGAAATTTGCCATGTAAACCTGCCTATAATTCCTTTGACTCTTGGTATTCTTAAAAAGTCACACCAATAGACCCTTTCATCCATGCTCCGTTTAGTCACTAATGGAGAAGTGACATGGCCAACTCCTGACCTTACTTTCATCTACGTGGCTAAGTCATTTAGCCCTTTTCTTCACTTAAATGTTTTCCTATTTATTTATTATCTAAAAGTTAAAAAAATACACAAAATTAAAATAAAAGATAAAATCTGGTTTCAAAATTGAAACCACGGTCACTGATATATGCTTTCAAGAAAGGAATAACTTCAGATTCACTTTGGAGTGTTCTTTACTCATGAAACCATTCTTCCTAGGAAGATACCTGCTTGTGTCCATTGTAGCTACAAAAAATGAACTCACCAGCATCTTCATGAGCATATCCTGATATGTTTGGTTTGTGAAGGGAACTGATGTTTTACACTCTATATGGCCTCAAAATGTTGAGAAATCTCAGCCCTTCTTGAGTACCATCTGTTTTACAAATTCTAATCAAAATCTCTCCTTGGCTGGTTCGCTAAATTTTATGGCTTGGAATCACATCTATTCCCACCATCCTTAAAATCTTGTTAACTTACATCGTATCCTCTTCCTATGTTTCCGTAATTTCCATCCTGTTTTCTTTTTTTCTTGTCAACCTTTGTTGTTTTGAATCTTTTTTTGTTCCTGTTAACTAGGTGGCATTGAAAAAACCTATATAACATCTTCAACTTTTTTACCAGTAATTGTCCCCCAATTTGGAGGGGAGAAGACCACTGTTTTGACTTACCTTATTTCTCTTTTAGTATTCTTTATTTATTAAAAAAAATCTGAAGAATAAGCAAATAAGAGTAAGAAAAAAATTAAAATAATGTCTGTGGTTATGCCTCATGAATGTAAAGTCTGAGGAGTTACATTTCTATTACTACTCTAGTAGTCACTTAGTTATTTCATCCAATAACAACACAAGTCAAAGAACAGATTAAAGGAAAGAAATGAGACAATCTCAAAAATCATTTGTACTCAAGACCAATCTAACAACACTTTAACATACCACTCCCATTCAATCAAGACAGCCATGACAAGAACCATAGGGTCAGTACAAATTCCATGGAGTTTCTGGTCGAGAAAGCAGTTACACTCACAGACTAAGTTTCTTCTTTTTCAACCTCCTCCAAGGTGAGCAAGACATGCTTTCCTCCTCCAACCTTCGTCTCCCCCTTCACTATATTTTGGCCTAGCCTTTATGTGTGGTTGCTAGTTTCTTTTCCCCCTTTCTTCTGTTGTGAGCACGCTTGAGAGGGAAGACAGTGGTGTTCCACCTTCAATCTCTCATCTCAAAGCCCTAGCTTCAAGTGAGTATGTGGGTGAAGCTCTGTCCCACTCTCCCCTATGGTTGGATGCGTGAAAGAATTTGAGGGTAAGGGGAAATGTTTTGGGTTTCAAAAACATGATCCCCTTCTTCTGCAAAGATACCCATCCATTTATCCTATAAGAAAAATCCTCACACAAGCCCACTTTCTTTATTAAAATCCTACCCCATGTCAATTACAAGGCTTAGTATTACTTTTTTTAGTAGTTGTGAAATCAATTTATTTTAATAAGAAAACAGGAACTTAAAACATTGTTGTGCTGATCTAAACAAGTTGGAGAATTAATTCTTCAAAGCAATAGACACTAGCAAGTTAAATTTTTGGGAGTGTTACACAGTTCATTGTTCAGGCTTTAGGCCAAAAGCATTCTTTTATGATGGAGCATGTTAGAGATATAAAATAATTTTGGCCCTCCATCTCACTGCTTTCGTGAATTGGTCTTTGACATTCTATCCTTAATTCATTTGCAGCAAAGAACTTATGTATCAGCAAGTTCTTAGCCGTTTTGGCCATTTCAATGCCATTCAACTAAATGATCCAGTCCCCTTGAAAGACTTGATTATATTGGCTCTGAAGGAAGAGGATATAGATTCAGAATGTAATGATGATGACAGCTTAAAAGAGAAGATTGCAGAAGTAATCTCCCACTGGTTTTAGCTTGAATGTTTTATATCTTCAATAATGACATCTTTTGTTTACTCTGAGGATTATGGTAATCTCTGAATTATTTATATTGCGAAATTTAATTGTAAAGAACATGAGAAGCTTGTTTGCATTTCGTTTTGTTGAAATATTAGAGATACAACATCGTCTGGAAAAGTAAGAAAAAGATGGAGTGGAGAATTGGTGAGAATGTAGAAGGGCTGTTGGATGAAGCCACCCCTGCAGCTTGATTTAAAGAGTTTTGTCGTTTCCTATTTAAAATTTGAGGTCCTGTCCTGTAGATCACAAACGGTAGGTAATAACTTAGGATCTATGGACAACCAGTGAACACTGCATAACTAGGCATCAATTTACTTCCTGGACAGCTGGTTAACAGTTGGAATGTCAACTCCTTCCCTTCATCATTCAGGAAAAGTGGTGCTACCTACAACCACACAGCATGCAGTCTGAGGCACCAGCCTCAAAGCTCCTGCCATCCCATATTGGTCTGCTTTAGACAACACTCCTCACTGCACAGAATATATTGTGTTTGTCTTCATAGGATTTCACTGGCTCTATTAGATTTTGAATTAGAAGAGGGTGGGGGTGGACAAAATAATGCAATTTTTATTTGGTCAATATGAAAAATTTAACTTCTTGTATAGTTGTATATGCACATTTTCTCTTCATAGTTTCCTTTTGGATTTTGATATTTATGGATATTTCTTTTGCTATTCTCCAGATGAACACAGAATTGCTGAAACAAAAGGCAGAAATGCTGGAGGAGTATTTTGGCATTCATATTGATGAGCATGGAAATGTCTCTAGACTTCCTGTGATACTTGACCAGTACACACCTGACATGGATCATGTCCCTGAATTTGCTCTTTGTTTGGGCAATGATGTTAGTTATAAATTTCTTCATTCTTTCTCTCTTCACTTGTTTGTGGAAACGTCTGTGATTTTTTTTCTCTGTATTTTATGCACTATGTGATTAATATGGTCATAACATTTGTGGATTTTTTGTGTATCTTGATAACACTTTTGTGAGTAAGCACCCTCTTGTTTATTCTGTTGTTATTCCATTGAATTCATTGCCAACTAAATATTCACAGGCATGCTTATTGATAATTGTGAATGCTTCATAGTGGTTTCTGGTCACATCATTTTTGCTTTACATGTTGAAAGATTGTGATTTGCATTTTTTATGATAGGTTGATTGGGAAGATGAAAAGAATTGCATTCAAGCAGTTTCAGCTGCTTTGGGAAACTTCTATGCTATGCATCCACTGATGTTGCCCAATCCGTCTGGTGAAGGTTTGCTTTTTTACAAGAAGAGAAAAATGATGGATGGTTATGCTGAAGAGAATACCTGTGATAATACTGGTATGTATGGACTTATGCTTGTTACTTTCTGGATCATCCATACTCACACACCTACCTATATATCCCCACTTATCATTACAAAACACACTTCTAATGTAAAGAAATGTGCACTTTAAGTACAGCATGTTATTTAAATGTTTAACTTGGTTCTACTAAAAATTCAACTTGATTACACTGTTCTTGACAATGTTATTTCTACTGAATATGATGGGTTTGGGGGCGCTGGTTCTTGATAGGGAAGAAAAAAATACGGGCCTGATATAAAGAAAAAACAATGTCATCAGGGTGGTGCTCTATAATGAATTTGACTTTGAGTTGTCTTCAGGGAGTGACGTGATTGACAATAAAGTTGAGCATGAAATGTTTTCTGAAGCTGAGACTGCATGGGCCCAGCGTGAATGGTCAATACAACATGTGCTTTTTCCTTCCATGAGACTCTTTTTCAAACCACCTGCTTCTATGGCTACTGATGGAACCTTTGTTCAGGTAATACATGTATGTTTCTCATTATTACTGAAAAACATTAATCAGCCCCTTGGGAACTTCCGTTTCTCTTCATGCAAGTCTCATCCTCCGTGTTCTCTCTCTCCATTATGAATGACAAAATTGTTACTGTTTTATTTGTTTATTTGTATATATTGCCTCTTGCCTGATTAAGAATGCATGAAGACTAGATTTTCGCAGTTATTGATCACAAACTTATCTCTCTCCCTCCCTCTCTCTGGTTACAAAGAACTTCATAAGAATGGATGAGGGGAGGAGAAATTGTAGGCTATATGTGAGCATTGAAACTCAGTGCTGATGATCTAATCATTTTCCCTTAACTGTCCATGGCATGAGCCGGTAACTAAGAATTATGAATACTTAGTCCAGAGTTGTATAGTACTAAAAGAAATTTAATGGTTATGGTAGTTGTTTTGTGGGTCAATAGTTGGGAGTTTGGGAACACCAGAGAGAGTTTTTTTAATAATAGCACCAAAACTCTTAAATATCTGACGATACCATAAATTTTTTAATATAGTTTTGGAGAAACAAGGACGGTAAACATACAATTTAATCCTGAAGAAGGTATTTTATTACTAGTTCCATCAACGATTTCTTGATTTTCTTCCTTTTCTTTTTATTTTCTTTTACAGGTAACTTCGCTGGAGAAACTGTATAAGATTTTTGAAAGATGCTAAGCAAACCATATGGAATGTGACACTAATGGCATCAGTTTTTGCGTTGGTTTGGGCATTTTGGGTTTTGGTACTAATTGTGGTGCTCCATGCTACATCATTTGTTCTTGTAAATACGTATCTAGATGATTCATGTGTCCGTTAGAGGATTTCTTGGTGTAGTGATACGTCTAGTTGTTTCTTGAAAACTGTTCGAGAAGCTGATGGATTCTACATTCTTACTTGAGTTATGCCATTGTTCTCACGAATTCTTACAATCTTGCAATTTTGCGATCTATTCACATAGCCGGGCCTAAGCTTAAGATAAGTTCAATAAGCGTAAACTTTTACTGAAATTTTGAGATGGATTTACGATAAAATTATGCTATTGCTAGGTCATTTTCCTTAAAGGCTCGATTACTATTTTGGCCTTAGGTTCAGTTACGCCTTTTAATTTTTAAAATTGATTCAATTAGGTCTGAGATTTCAACTAGGTCCTTTATTTTTTAAAATAAGTTCATTTTGGTCCTATTTTTCTTCTATTTACTCTGAATATTTTTAAAAATAAGATCAAATTTGGTTTTAAATGGGACCAAATTAAAACTAATTAAAAGGACCTAATTTAACCATCTTTAAAATTAAAGAATTTAATTGAACCTTTTAATAAGGATTAAATTGAATTTGAAAAATAAACTAGAATACCAAAATAGAAATTAAACCTTCCTTAAGAGTAACTGATAGTGTGGTTTCGGCTCGAGTAGGATGCCAACGTATCCAATATTTTCGGACAGATGCAAGAAGTTAATACATGAGAGCGTGATTCATTGTTTGGAACACGTTATCAAACGTATTCGTGTTGTACATTTACTTCAGATGGCTATAGTGGAGTCATCCATGCAATAGATTACAGATAATACATATATAAGCTTTGGATCTATCAAAATGAACGAATTATGCAATGAAAAAAGGCTTTTTTTTTTCTTAGTCAATAGATATCTTTTTATTAGGGGTATAATAGAATAATCAGATTAGGAGGTTAAGCTAATATACAGCAATTTTTCAAAACTACAAATATTTTATTTAAATTTTCGCAGAAGAAAAGTTTGGGTGAAGTGAAGGGATGCTTTTTTTATTTCAACTTCAAACAGAATTTATAGTTAGTATTACCAATGTGAGAATTGTGGATTCATTATGAAATGATGTATATGCCATAATCAAAAGGTAAAATGGGTCGTGTGATTGAAGAAAAAAGGCATTTTAGCAAGGCAGGTAAGCAAGAGAAATGCATAACAAAACAATGCTTTCCTTGGGAAATATTTCTTGAGATTGAAGACAGCTGGGTTTCCACTTTCCTAATTCAAAAAGAGTGTGTTTGGAAGCCTTTAGGGAAGATTATAAGCTCACTTAACTAACTTATAAGCTCCTTTGACCAACAAATGAATAGGCGGGTCTCATCAGCATGTATATTTAGATAAATTATTTTTTTTAACAATTATTCTGTAGGGTAATGCGAAATTTAAAAGAGAGCTTTTTCATTGTAATTTCCATTACTAATTCCACTATTTGAAATTGAACTTGTCTATGTACATAGAAAACAAAGTAGTTCAATTTTGAAAATGAAAGAATAATGCCCACTATCCATATCCGGCACCTATCTAGGCATCATCATCTCATTTTACCTGTAAAATTGTAGAACATGTTCAGGAACCCCCATGACGGAGGTAGAGTACTGATCTATAAAGGGCAGCAACATGTAGGAAGCAGATGAGCACAATTAGGAGATCATCTAAGAAACCAACTACTCCTAATATCCCTGGAACAAAAAAGAGTTACTATATGAAAAATTATACAAATTCTCGAACCAATAAAGAAAATGAGGAACAATATACTACCAACCTTCAGGAATGATGTCAATAGGGCTGAAGAGGTATATAACACTCGCTATCATCTGCATAAAAGAGACTGTGAGGACCCATGCTCAAAAATGCACCAATATGGACATTTTCTTTATACATTAATATAAAATAATAAATTCATTAAGATAAAGAGAAAAATTTACAACAAATCTGGCAGCTAAAAGGATCTTCTCAAATTTAAAAGGAAAACATAAACAAAGAAGAAAAAAAGAGTAGAATACCAATAATATAGACCCCAGCTACATTGCAAACAGTCATTGACACTCTTCATTTCTCTCTCTTTTCTTGTCATATGATATCACTTATTACATTTACACTTGTTTCTTCTCTATGGAGAAATGCTAAGGAACACACTTTGACACACTCTTTTATTGGTTGAGATTTAATAAAAATAACAGAATTTTGCGAGTCCCATACCTATATCATATTTAATGATTTTCTTTCTTGATTTTGTAGTTTTTAATAAATTTTAACCAATTAGAAAGAGTGTATTTAAAGGAGTGTGTTAGAGATTGTGCTTCTAGGCACTGCTCTTCTCAGAGTCCTATCCGATTATAGAGAATTTCTCTCCTCCTCCTCCTAGTATTAGCCCAATACCAAAACCCTTAAATTTCTAAATATTATCTCATGTCAAGAGTTTTTGTGCGACACACAAGCCATACGGAACATAAAAGAAAACAATAAAAAAACTAGGGCACAGACATAAAAAGTGATGAATAGGTGGTTAAAGGCAGAAGAAAGGGAACTAACAACAACAAAGACGCGAGCGCGAATGAGAAGAGGAAGGGATCTGTGAGGGTGGAGGAATTCCCTGAGCAGCCTGTGCAAGAGAAAGGGAAGATCTCGCAGTCTCTGATAGAGAGTGGTGGGTTGGCCACCGAAGAAACGGTTATAGGCATGAATCTTTGACAGAATCTGGGAAACTTCGGGGTCCTGCTGTTGCCTCAGAGACTCTTCTGTGGGGACTAAGAGACTGATGGCTCGACGACACAGTGGGCACTTGCATGAACAACCCACTGATCCGTGCTGCCACACAAGCATTATGCAATTTCCTGAAACACCAATTATGTAACTTCATTCATTCATTCATTCATTCAATATTGAAATCAAAGTCAGAGAGACAAAAGAGACCGCAAAACCAGTGAGAACAATTGGCTTGGCATGGAATATGAAAGTTGCCATGGCACACTGAACACAAATCGTTCGCCGGAGGACCTGAATCCATTCCATTCACTCACCGATTGCTCTTCTCTCTTCTGTTTCCTCTCACCGCTCACTTCTCCATTAAGAAATCTTTACATTTTCTTATTCTTATTCTATTCAACACGGCTTTCAAAGCCCCCCCCCCCCCCCTCTCTCTCTCTCTTCTTTACTTTAAATTGGCTATTATTATTAAAAGAGTTAATAAGCACTTATTTTCAGATTAAAAGTTTTATATTATTAATCAATAAAAAGTTATTGTATTTAATATTTTTTTTATAATAATCAATTTATATATTTTTATTTTCTCCAAAATTTGATTCAAATCAACTCATGTTATGCCCATATTTTTATTTCTCCTGCCAACGGAATTATTGTGCGCGCAAAAAGGATATATGGATAGGCCATACCCTAACAATATATACATTCCCGATTGGTCATTTCATAATAATTTACTAAGTATATTTACGGATCAGTCATATTCCATAATTACACTTATGGATTGATTTATTCCTAATGTATCTTCTATTATGGAATCTTCATTTCATAATTATACTTATTCCTATTCATTATATATTTTTTTATTACATAATGCTCATTCCATAATTATAAAATGAGCAATCCGTAACAACATACATTATAGACAGGTCAATCAGTAATTTATGAAAATAAAACATAAATAATGAAGACAAATTGACTGATCGAGGAGAAGATTTGAAGTGCCAAGGAAGGAGTTAGGAGAAAGTTGTATACTTCGAAG
Source organism: Glycine max (assembly GCF_000004515.6). Taxonomy (NCBI): domain Eukaryota; kingdom Viridiplantae; phylum Streptophyta; class Magnoliopsida; order Fabales; family Fabaceae; genus Glycine; species Glycine max. The sequence continues at coordinate 50,980,088 of NC_016091.4, forward strand.
TTATAATATATGAGGACATTTTGGGAATATTGAAATTCATAGGGTGTACCAAGAAAAAAAAATGAGGTGCAATCATTTAAATTCGTAACTTTTCAGGTATAAAGCCTTGTTAAACTCGACCAAAGCAATAACATTTACATCAGAGTCAATCAAAGAGGTAAGGTAACTTGGTGGGGACAATCCTCTAAACCAAATCTCCTCAGGAAAATAAAAAGCAAGCTGTGCAAGTCTACGAACATGAGTCAGGTTCCGTGAATTTAAATTTTTTTACTTTGACTAAAGGAACCATTAAACGTTTTCCAGAGTCCACAGTCCAGACACATTTTTTGTAAATAGGAAAAAGTATATGGCACGTCGAATTCAACGCTTTATATAACTGCCTAGATTGATTCAGGCAGCTTATTTCCACCCATACCAAGAATTAAAATTTATTGTGCTAAGGCCTCATGCATCATCAAAGGGAAACTGACATACATTTATAACGAAAGAGCAAGATTACAACCAGCAATCATATTCGGTGTATTCAAAGAGTTGCTTAACTATTAGATAAACACAACTCTCTTTAATAACCAACAATTTGGACCCCAACTAAACACAACATATATTTTACCATCATCTGATACAACACAAGCACACCCTCTCAATTTAAGTGTATAAAATACTAACATCCCTAATTATGAAATAGGTATATCACGTTGAAAATATTTTTCAAGTATATAAAACAGGAAAGGAAAAGGGAAATAGATAAACAGAGAAACTCACTCGGAAGCATCCATTCTTCCAAACTATTTCTAGGTTCTAGCAGGAAACATCTAAATGCTTCCGTTATTGATAAAGGCCTCTAAAGGAAACTATATAATGTCTCGACAATCATTACTTCTAACATGTAAAAATTGCTTCAAGAAATATTAGATATACACGTTCAAGGTTGAAAGTTGTTCCAATTTTCTGCAACTGTCTTTGTATAACCCTCTCCGTCTTATGCCATTCCTCCAAATCTGGTACCCACAAGATTGGTTTCTTCATTAGCTATTGGTTCCACTGCCTCTGTTTCAGGGATCTTCTGCAATAATTGATGCTCAATGTCCATTTTTATCGTCATAACAAAACTTAGACACAAGCCAGATGCACCCTGTAATAAGAAATTTCAGAAGCAGAAAAACAAGGGCATGCTCAACTGAAAAACCCACCCAGTCATTTGATTTCCTATGATCCAAAAACAATTATCACAAAGCAAGGGATGAAGGAACAACAAGGCTTACATGCACTAGATAGGGAGAAACACGGTGGGGAAGAGAAAGAATGGGTCACTTAGAACAGGCAATTTGATGTGTTGTGGCTAGAATTTCTCAATGCGTTGTTGGTTGAGTTGCTTGGTGCCTTAAGACTAAACATAGAACACATATTTTACCATCATCTGATACAAGCAAACCCTCTCAAATTTTAGAGTAGAAGTTGCTAACATTCCCAAACTATGAAACAGGTATAGCACATCGAAAATAGTTTTCAAGTAAATATAATGGGAGACCACAAGGGAAACAAAAAAACAGAGAAACTCATTCAGAAGCATCCATTCTTCCAAACTATTTCTTGGGTATAGCAGGAACTATTAATTGATTAATAACACTTGAATTGATGCAGATAGTTTACCTGAAACAAATTGGGGGAAAAAATGTTTCTGGTCTAGCAGCAGAATCAACGTATCTGGGAAGGTGAACACAGCAATCCAGAAGCATCTGCCCCGACCACTGCAAGATCACACACAGTACATAGCTGTCCCTCTTGGCTTGGCACAAAACGGGAAGTGCAGTAAGGGCAAGAGACATCCTTTTGTCCTCGATAGATGGGCACATAGGTTGCACCACAAGTAACAAATGGGTTTCTGAAATCATAGTTCAATGGTTTGGCATCAGTCATATTTGTCTCTGCAGCTGCAAGCACTTTTCTTGCTGTCTTGGCTTGGGTTTCAACAGTAGGATTGGTCTCAAGCAGCCTCCTGGCAAAGTTAGCAGCTGAGGCAAGGTTCTTTGCCTTGAAGCACACAGTCATTGCATTCAACAAAGCTAGCCTCAAATGTGGGGTTTGAAGGTTGCAGTGAGTGAAATAAGCTGCAAGCTCCTGCTGCCGAGTTAGATTGTCCTTCATTTCTCTTCTCTTCAACTCCATCTGCAAACCCAAAACATATTCTTTGACTATGATGATTAATTCCTTCACCTCATCTACTTCTCTCCTTGACTCAACCACAATCAAGGGAATAGCATGAAGAATACTGGTGAATGCCTTAAGAGCCTCGGTAAATTTCCCGGCAGTTGTTGACTTATAACCAGCTCTGAGCCTTTCATCCAATTGTGGCAGTCTGAGAGGCAATGCTGGCAGGCCTCTTACATTTGCACTTGATGACTCAGTCCAACCTCTTTCAATGGCAAAAGATATCACCGGAGCAGATGAAAATGCACGCAGATAGGAATGACTGCCAGTACTAAGATCAAGAAATGTGGATCTCAAGGGAGAAAAGTTTGTTATCCCAAGCTGACGGTTCAGTAACCGCATTGCAGTATCAAAGTTGCCAGCAGCTGCATGATCTGCTGCAAGAGACGATTTCTGAATCCATATCTGGCTTACAGGCAAGCCAGGGGTTGGAGCCACAAAAACAGATCTTGTACTGAGAAAAGCCTTTGGGGTGTCAGCTTCAGGGGGCAGCTCTAAATCTTCCATCTCCCATCCACCCTCTTCTTCATTTTCATCTGCCACTTCCCCATCCTCCAAAATTGCAGCAACTTCCCCATTTTGTAAGTCATCCACATCAACCAAGTCAAGCTCCTCACCCCAATCAGCATCAGCTGCCTCGTATTCTTCATCAGCGGCACCCCGATTCATGTTGTCAAGCCCGCCATCAAATATGCCTCGCATGACCCTAAGAAGGGGCCAATCACCACCACATGTGAGCGGTGACGGTGGCATTAAAAGAGACGGTACTTTTCCCCCGGGTAAAGATGGAACATTGTTCCCAAGTTCAGCTGCAAGCCGTTCGGCAACATCATGTAGCCCATGGACTGATGCGGTGATGTAAGCAAGAGGCAAATGACCCACATTCTCCAAGATTTTAACCCGTTCTCGGACATCACCCATATACATGGCATTGTGAAACTGGCCCATTACATCATTCTTTACTTCAGCAATTTTCAGCATCTTCGAAAGTTTCTCCAAGTTACCCGTGATGAGATAAAGGAAAGATAATCTCTCAAAATTTTTGGTACGCTGATATGCATACTCCACAATCCCAGCATTACCCTGACGAAGAGCCTCAACCCCTAAACGGTACCAGTAATCTTTCTCATCAATCGCTGTAGCTGACGCAACAGCAATTTGAATGTTTCCACTCTCCAACGCCAAATTGAACCGTATTCTCTCATCATTCACAAAATGGAGGGCAACCTCAGGAAAGCCTTTTTGCTGGAGATAAGCAATCACAGCCTGCCCACAAAGCTGCGAATTCTTTATCATGTTCATGACATGGTCATATTTTTTCTTCAACAAGGAGAGTTTAAAAATATATTCAGTCGAATCAATAGCTATGGCTCTTTTCTTCCCATCCCGATCCAAGCAGAAGATGGTGTTTCCAGAAACCTTAGTGATGTAAATGGGGACATCCAATGTCTTTATTATCCCACTATCTCCATTGGGAAGGCAGTATTTGATGTGATTTAATGTCGTGTAGATGAAAACACCATTGTCATCCCAGGCTCCACTTTTTACACGAATGGTCTCATGGAGAGTGCATTGGTGCACAAGCTTCTTGTTAGCAATGATAATGGCATGTTTGCTGAGCAAAGCAACAGTTTCCATATCACTAGACCAGACAATATACTTGACAAAAGGGGTCTGGAGTTCACCAAGAACAATTCTCTGCTGAAGATCAAACAGGACAACCCTATCCTCTGACCTACAAATCAAGTTGCCCGTTCCTGCATAGAATATAGCATCAGTGGCAATAGGAAGAACAGTCTTTTTAACAATCTCATTCTTGAGATTTTTCAAAAGGACTTGGTTGCTGCTTCTGTCAAGCACAGCAAACCTATTCCGAGCCACGAAAACTGCTGATACTCCAACACCTTTCTTGGCATCCTGCAAATCACCCCTGCCATAGCCATCCTTGGATATGCAATACAGCTCATAAGATCCACCATCTATATCTGAACAGAGCAGAACTGCATTTTCACTCGGACTATAAGAAAGAGTCCTTGGACTCTGATTAAGACTTGGAGATCCAGGCCGCCGAATTGGCAGCACCTGTGTCTCTCTCTGTGTCGAAAACTCATAGAACCTCAAAAACCGGTCCCTAGTATAGAACAAAGCATCACCACTCACAGCAAACGCAGGCCTTTCCCTCTCCAACTTAAACACAATCATCCCACTATCATGACCGGCCGCCAACAGATTCATTTCAGGATGTGCAGCCAGAATCCAAAACCGATCATGCTCCCTGCGAAACGTCTGGATCCCAGTCCTCTTGGTCGCATCCCACACCCGAATACTCTTGTCCTCAGAGTTGGACACAATAATATCCTGCTTGGCATGAAAAAGAACACATGACACATTATTCATGTGCCCTCTCAAAGTATCCACCTCCCATGCCTTCGTATCTGAAAGAAAATACAGAAACAAATTCATACACACTTCAATTTTCAAAAACCAAACCTAACATGCGTAACATCATAGAGCAGTCCATGCCACAATTAAATTATCATCTGTGGTCATTTTAATCATCCAATTTCAATCGTGATTAGATAATTTGGTGTATTATTCAATAACTGCAGCCACAAAGGTCATCAAGGTCATAGTTATTCCCAAATATTTTCCTTAAATAACAAGTGGCGACAACTCCATTGATTTTCATTCTCTTTTTTGTTTCACCTCTAGTCCCCACACCCTCCAGACACGTTCGTTGTGACACACATTCAAATAGGACGCCATAACAGCGTTCATAGAGCAATACACCAAATCACTCCACACCACACCTAAACTATCATCCGTGATCATTTTAATCCTTCAATTACAAGACTGAAATGACCGCGATTTCATGATTCGGTGTATTACACAATAAATTCGGTCGCAATCGTAGGTTTTTCCAATTATTTTCATCAATATTTGTTTCATGAATTCCTCCATCCAGACACAATGTGTTGTGTAAATCAAATCAAGTGGATCGAATCGAATACAAACCGTTCATTCTCCAGAGCTTGAGCTGGCGGTCATCGGCGGCGGAGACGATGAGGGGGAGAGCGGGGTGAAAGGAGGCCCAATTGACGCCCCGATCGTGTCCCTCCAAGACGTACTTGACGACGGCGTCGGGGGAGCCAAAAGGCATGTCGTCGGAGGAGGGGGATTTCTTCCTGAGAGGGGAGATGTCCCAAACACGGAGGGTCTGATCGAGGGAGGCGGAGACGAGGAGATCGTCGCGGGGATGGAAAGAGGCGCACATGACGTAGTGGTTGTGGCCGGTGAGGACGGAAATGCAGGTGCGGGACTGCCAGTTCCAGATGCGGATGGTCTGGTCGTCGCTGGCGGAGACGATCCAGGGGCTCTCGTGGTGGAACTGGACGGTGCGGACGTAATCAAGGTGGCCCAGGAGGCTGAAGAGGCAGCGGTGGAGCTTGTAGTTCCACAGCTTGATCTTGTAGTCGTCGCCGCCGGAGACGAAGAGGGGCTGGGAGTCGTGGAAGTGGACGCCACGGACGGGGCCCTCGTGCTCCTCGAAGCGATCGACCAGGGTGCCCATGCGGTAGTCCCACAGCTGGATCACGCCGCTGTGGAGGCTCGCAAGGATCCATGGACGCTTCTTGTGGAAGCTCAGGCCCTTCACACGGTTGCTCTTCGTCTCGAATTTCGTCAACATCAAGAAGAAGATAAACAAACCAACAAGAGATGATACCCCGCTTAGCAACGAAACACAATAGGAAAGAAATAGAATAACATTGAAAAATCAAAATGAATTTTGGGATCCCAAATTTCCTCTATTTTTGTCTTAATAATTATCGACCAATTCTACTGTAAAGAAGTGAAACATTTTTTCCACATTGAAAAACAAATTATAACTATTAGATATACTCATTTAAGAAAATTAATAGCTGAGGATTTTTTTTTCTTTTTCCTTTCCCACTTTGTCCTTCCCCATCCCATTATTCAGTGGACAACATATATTGCATGTTAGACCACCACACCTGCCTCATCGTCCACCTGATCCCTCTGTGATTGAATTTTGTTGACGATGAGAACAAGTTCATTGAGGGCTGGGTTTGTTAGGAAGAAGGAAAGGTAATGTTACCATAAAGGTTCTCTCGTGGCAATGGTAGCCATTGCAAAAGGAAAATGTGGGTTCTTTCACCAGTTGATCATGAAGTTGTACGGAGGAGCAAGAAAAAGGCATGAAAAGGGAAGCGAGGTAAATTGGTATAAAAAGGAAGAGAAAAGTAAAAGAAAAAAGAAAAAAAAATCAATCATCACAATAAATAAAACGGTCCTAATTTGTTTCCAAGGATAACATTCATCATACTTATGAATCTAAAAAGCTCCACAATGCAAAATTCCTTTTAAGTTAAGGGTGTTCATGAACTGGATTTGATCAAACTCATGACCAACTCAATCAAATTTGAATAGGTTGAACTAGATCAACTTTGAATTTTTTGTGTAAAGCTCAACCCAAACTAACCTATTCGCAAACAGGTTGGTTCAGGTTGAGTCAACAGGTCAAAACATTTATGATGTTTCCACCTTGCATGAAAGGACATGGATGTTGGGTTCAAGGGATGTGGTGATGACTAGATTGTTTACTATAAATTTCGACTCTCACTCTCATCCAACATGTTGGCCTTTTTCTCCCTTTGTCTTGTCTCCTTCAAGCATCTTTGTTGTGTCAAGGGGTGTTGTACCTTTATCACTATTGTGTCATCCATTTCCAACTTGTTGCTAACCTATGGTAATTCAGTGTGACTAAGATTTAGTTTGTGAGATTTTAACTCCACCATTGGTAAAGGCTGAGCTACATTGATGTTAAGGAGGCATCCCTCCTTAATTTTAACTCCCTTTATATTATTTAGGACAAAATATATTTTTCATCCTTAAAACTTTTCAAATTTATGGTTTTTGTCCCTAAATTTTTTGGTAATTGGTCTTTAACAAATCCTCGATGGCGGTGGGTACTAAAATCAAACATAAAAAATGTAGGGGTATTAAAATAAATAAAAATTGATAGTTTAGGTGGTAAACTTAAAATGATCTATTTTATTGGTAGTAAAAAGTTATTTAAGTCTTTCTAATTTTAGATTCCATTTCTACCTAACATGCAAGAATTGGACCATTGTAAACCATTATGATTTGTAATGGTTTTAATATGGAGTTTCTTATTTTAGAAGTGCATTATATACTCATTCTCTCGGTTAGATGTCCATTTCACAAATTTAAACCGTAAAAAATAAATCTTTTAAATTGACATAAGCACCAAAGTTCGATGTAATATTGTTTGATAAGGATCATATCCAGACTGTTCATTTATTAGTAATCTAGCTACAATATTTATACTGCAAGTAGGAAGTCTCAATCTATGATGAAAACTTGAGGAGAAAGGTCATCACACCATCAGTATATGGTGGAATAAGGCCATATTCATTGTAAAGTGGAATCGATGGGAAGCATTTACACAATGACTTTATTTGTTGTTCTTTTACTTGTGTGTTTGACAATAGGATGGCAGTCTCTTTTCTAGGTAGGTTTAAATTCCTTGGGGGAAGGGGGTTGGTGTCTTATTCAATCATGCCTTTATAGTGAAATTGCAACCATCCCTTTCCAGGTAGGGGATCCACTACAAACAACAAGAAGTGTCATGAGTTAATGGAGCAAAAACTTATTCATTTTGTGAATACTTTTTAGCAATGTGATGGATCGGGTATGCACATTGCATTAAGATAATTATAAAAAAATTACTTCAAGAAATTGCCAACAAAGTGCATAGTATACATGACACATGATTAATTGGCTTTGAAGTAATGTTTTAGCATAAACATAAATAATACTAGGGCTTGCTAACTTATTAATAGAATGGCTACATGTAATTGCTTTTATTGTCTTCTAATTCTTTTTATGATAATCACTAATCACACAATGTCATCTTCCCATTAGTATACACTCATGTTTTTACATTGTTTTTCATTTTGGGAAGGAAACCTGATCATTTTTATTTGTCACCAGAACTTCTATGCAGGAATATCACAATGCATGGTTGTTAGTCGTTATTTACGACTAACTTTTGTATTGAATAGTTACATGAAATTAGCCTCTTTTCCCCAATTAATGGTTCTTTTTGTAGGAATTGTACATACTTTCATGTTTAGTTTGATTTTATATAATAAATACTCTCATTTTGTGAATTAATGTTGAAACCACTTCAGTTTCAGGCTAAAAGAAGAGAAGGTTCAAGAAGTTGATGTCTCGCTAAGCGAGGCATATGCGCTTAACGAGTGACATCCGCTAAGCGAGGCACATAGCTCGCTTAGCATGTTGGGAAATCCTAGAAGAGGATCAGTCAGAGATGTACTCGCCTAGCGTGCCGCAAGCTCGCCCAACGAGTCGTTTATCTCTTCTCGCGCTCAGCGTGTCCAACTCGCTAAGCCAAAATTCACTTACTCTCACTTAGTGAGCCGATCTCCCAAAGCGAGCCTTCATAATCTGAAACGTCAATGAGCCTGTAAAACACCGAAATTGACGGGAACTAAGAGGAGGAGTTGAAAAACAGAGCCAAGGGAAAAGCTAGAGCGACAAAAACGAAGCCACTAAGAGAGTCTAGGTTAGAGGAATGAGATTAGGGTTGTAGAGGTTGAAGGAGACATCCTCAACCATTCTTAGCCATTTTCTTCCCTCAAAATATGTCCTTTGAGTTGAAAGTTCATTACTTGTAATGAAAGGCTAAACCTCTTAGTTGGGAAGTTCTGTTGAACCTTTGATGTAATATTCTTTCACTATCTATTTAATGTTGTTTTTATGTGTTCATTTCTTCTATCCATGCTTATTTTTACATGCTTGTGACTTGATCACCCATTTGTATGTATAGTTAGGATTTTTAGCATTGGAAAGTGCTTTAAAGCCTTAGAACTTGATAGAGCAAACTAGAAAACTGTATGTCAAGGAATGGAGTGCAGCGATCTAGTCTATATTATGCTATAGACTTAATGCAATTCTTTTAGGCTGAGTTTGTTGAGGGATCAAAGACGAGGTTTAAAAAAAGTTAGGCTCATTCACTCGAGGGATCTTGATTTGGGTAATTTCTTAGCATAAGAACACTAAGATAACATTAAATAGAGAAAAATATATAGCAACATCAAGGTAGATTCAGTAGAACAACCCAATGTTTTTTACTTGGTTGTTTTTACTTCTCAAACCGTAGATATTTAGTTTATAGTTAACTAGATTTTCACACAAAAACCCAACTTGATATTTATTTTGCTTTCAATTTACACAAAATGTTTGCTCACTGAATATATATTTTTTGAGTGAAATAAATTTCCTGTGAATATGATACTCGATTCTTACCGTTTTTATATTATTTGTGTGACTCGGTGCACTTGCCGAATAGCATCGCAGAGAGAGTGTAACAATGGTGTGAACTATGTGAAGGTATGGTTGTAGCAAAATCTTTGGATGAAGTGATTAAGTCTGTGATGCTTACATGTTATCAATCAACAATAATGTTTGTGTGGTTTCTGATAAGCTAGTGATTTATTATATCTCTTAATTTAGACATAAGGTTGGTTTGAACACATAGGTAGAATTATCATTTGCATCATATATAGTGACTTAAAGGGTAAAGATTAAAGACATGTCATTAGATGTCCCGTGATATGAAGTGTTCACATTGGAAAAATTGTTAATTAAGGCATTTTGTAGAAAAGATATCCACATAGCCATAATAAAATAGTAAAAAAGTAATAACTTTCATATCAACTTTGTAGAAGACATCAAAGTTGTCACACAAACTACTATCTAACTCAAAAATAAATATACCATAACTATTAATCTTTTTCACAAAAAATAATTCATTAAAGAAAAAGTGGAACACATTTAGTTTGACCTCTCCTATCAAAATGAAATATCATAAACTAAATTGTATAGAAGTAAATATACCAACACAAGATTATTAGCCATTCTGTTATAATTAAATAAAAGATACAATATTATTAACAAAATTAGAAATGAAGCTACCAACAAATCTAACGACATATCCAATTAAACATGTCACACCAAGCAATGTCATTGATATTGATTGCACAAACTTTATGATTTGTGTCTAGCAAAGTACCAATAAGCTGCAAAATAAATATTAGCAAAGTCACTTATATAAGAGTTTTAAGTAGTGCGCATGTTGAGTGGGGAAGAAAGACACATTTACAATATTAAACATGCCATCAAATAAAAAAAAATACTCTACTATAGTTATTGCTTAGGAAATGCATAAGGGATTTTAAAAGAAATACAATACACCTCAATAAAGACAAATTAACATTTAAACAAAATATTATTGTTGTTCCAACAGTGTGTGCAAATCACCTATAATTACCTTAGATTCTCTAAAATTTGTGTACTCCCCCTAGAAACAACTTTCTTTTTCAACATTTTGATAGCAATTTTGATAAACAAAATCAAAAGCATACATCATAAGATATCCCAAAATCTAATATTAAAAAAGCAAAGTGAAATATAGAAGAGACCAAACTCGTGGACATTCTTTGCAACATAGATAAGCCTTTTTATAGATATGGAAGGAAATAGTTGTGATGAGAACAGTTTGCCTCCAAAACTCAAAAATTCAAAATCCTACTTGTTAACTAATCCAAATTGACGAATAGATAAGTTATACCTAATTCTATAATGGGTTAAAATTTTATTATTCGTCAAAATTCCAAACACAACTATGATCCATGGATCACACCTATGATTATGACATATGCTAGTTTTGAACTTCAGGCAAAATAGGTCACGATTTTGATCCATGGATCATGCTCATGATCGGTGATAGACTCACATTTTGAATTGTTTAGATAGAATGAGTCACGGTTAAGGTTTGTGTTTCAAAAAATTTCCTTTTAACATGAAATCAATAGATTTCTAAACCTCCAAACCACACAACTTAAAGATAATAGGATACATATACAACAAAATATTGAAATTTAATTAATCGGTCATACATTGAATTTCTTACCTTCCATACACAACAACCCCTACCAATTTAAACCTTGAAGTGATTAGAATGTCATAAGAAGGGAGATTGAATTGTAGCTTTGTTAATTTTTCCTAAAACTTTTACTCAAGATTACCTTGGTGTTTAGAAAGTTTTGACACAAAGGTTTAGACACTTACATAGTTCAACTTTCTAAGTGGTTAGTCATAAAAATCGTTATTAAAAGTTTGATATGATTATAAGAACTTAATGTCAATGTTCATTTGCTCATGTTCAAAAGATCATTACATAGATAAATACATCTCTTAGTTGTTATGGAAACGCAAATTATGTAATGATGATTTAGTACTCAGAAAGTTGTTGTGTTGACTACAATATTCAAAATGTTGTACTTAGAAAGGCATTCTTCATAATACTATTTAAAGCTTTTCATGCACAAAATTATTTTCATTTTTTCTGAATGTTTTCATACTTTGATGCATATAATTGAACTAGTTTAAAACAGATTGATGATTTACTTCAAATATGTCATTTTATAAAACAATTAAGCTTGTTATGAAAACCTTCTTATGTAAGCATTCCGATATTTATCATTTTGATGCTTAGAATGTTCTTATGTAGATGCATTATATATGACATTAAATAACATAATGCAAAGATGATTCAACGCAAATTTTTTTATATTGATTCACCTCAACTTTAGATTATGTTTAGTCTTCACCCAACCTGATGAGATTTCTACTAAAACAATCTTTAAGATCCTGAAAAACTTGAGTATGACTATTTTTCTTGTCATATAGAGCTTGCTACTTAACTAATAATACTCCTACTTACCCGTTAATTTACTAAGCTATAAATTAAACACCTTAATTATTTGACCACACACATTTTCTTTGTGGTCATTTGACAATACACATTATTTTTTTAAAAAAAAATAATGTTAAAACATATGAATTACACACTAATTAAAGTCCTTGCATAATACTGTTAGATAACATAAATGCAAGAATTTAGACAAAAATTTACTAACAAAAAATAAGATTCACAAGGGAGTAAAATGTGGAAGTAGTGTAATGTATGTGGAAGCAGTAAACAAAAAGGGTAACGTAAGAGAGAAAAATCTGGGAGATTGAAGTGTCATTTGTTCCACAGTTCAATTCGTTAAACGCGCTTATCCTTAAGCTTCGGAGGTCATGACTGATCTAGCACCTTAATAGAATATTTAAATTGCGTAAACTCATTAACCTTCAAACAAGAACAAGTTCACACCTACTTTTCTTCTAAGAATTACCCATTCATTGAGAGAAAAGTCTTGAATCATCCTTAATTAAGAAATGGTGCATACACATGACTCGCAATTTAATTCTTGTTTCGCTCTTGTCATGTGAATGATTCACCATTATGTTTTACTAGCTAGTTCTTCGATCAACATGATGATGTTATTTAATTGATCTGGTAATTTATTTCAGGAGCATGCCAATAGGAATGCAACAACAGGTGATCAAACTATGCCAGCTAGTGAGCAACAAAACCTGGAAAACTGGTTGCCCATAAGTGCTTCTAGAAAAGCAAAATGGTGGTATTCAACATTCCACAATGTAACGGCTATGGTTGGGGCTGGCGTGTTAGGCTTGCCATTTGCTGTAGCCCAGCTTGGATGGTATATGCACAAACACACACACACACATATATAAATATATATCAAATTCTATTTAATTTCATGCTTCACATTTTATATCATTGCAAAGTGTTGACACATATATACCCTTTTGTTTGTGTCTTATATATAGGATTCCAGGTGTTTTCATGATCATGTTTTCATGGATCCTGACATTTTATGCCCTGTGGCAACTTATTCACTTGCATGAAGTGGTCCCAGGGAAGAGGTTTGATCGATACTTTGAATTGGGAAAACATGTTTTGGGCCCAAAAAAAGGATTCTGGCTAGTAATGCCACAACAGCTAACGGTTCAGGTGGCTTCAGCCATTGTGTACACTGTCACTGGTGGGAAGTCATTGAAGAAGGTGTTCGATACAGTTGTTCCATCCATGACTGACATTAGACAAACATATTACATTCTCTTCTTTGTATGCTTGCAGTTGTTGCTTTCCCAAACTCCTAACTTCAATAAACTGAAATCAGTGTCTTCCCTGGCTGCTCTCATGTCTGTCTGGTACGTTTAATTAATTAATTGGTTAAGATTATTTAAAATTTTACAATCATTAGTGCAACTCATTATAATTGTGATTTTTAAGGATTAGAAAACAATAAAGAATGTGTTAAATTAAAAGAGTATATTCACAAAACAAATATTAGTCAAGGATATAATTCAGTTAGTTAATGAGACCATATAAGTTATTGTAAATTGATCCATAGGAATTGAAATTAGTGTCAATAATTTATAATAATTCTTTTGCACATTATTTATTCAACTGAGCTGCTAGATCTCCTTCGCATGTCTTTGTATATGAATGTTTAAAACATAGGTAGTGCATATGCTAATATCATGTCTAAATAACATATTTTGCATGTAGTTATTCCATGGTGGCAAGTTGCATGTCAATTGTTGAGGGGATTGGACGTCATCATCATCATCATCATATTGATTATGGAGTTCGATCCCACACAACCCCTGGGATAGTTCTTGACGCATTCAATGCCCTTGGAACCATAGCATTTGCTTTTGCTGGACATAGTGTTGCTTTAGAGATTCAGGCTACGTTACCCTCCACAGAAGAAAAACCTTCCAACATACCAATGTGGCGAGGTGTGAGAGTGGCATACACCATAGTTATTATTTGCTATATTTCAGTTGCAGTGTCTGGCTTTTGGGCATATGGAAATGCTGTCGACGATGATGTCCTCATCACACTCGAACACCCCAATTGGCTTATTGCTATTGCTAACTTCATGGTTTTCATTCATGTCTTAGGAAGCTTTCAGGTATGTATATATCTATATAAATCAAATCAAGTGTGTCAAAATATATTAATTATTTGCTATATATAACTCCACTCAACTAATATATACATACTTGTTTTAAATTTCTTTCTTAATTATATATCAAGGTTTTTGCTATGCCTGTGTTTGATACAATCGAGACAACTTTGGTGAAAAGCTGGAATTTTACTCCCTCAAGGATTCTTCGCTTAGTTAGTCGAAGCATATTTGTTTGTAAGAATTATATCGCACATGACTTTATTTATTTATTTACAAGTGTGAGTATAAATAATTAATTTTAATTATGTATCATCTCATTTCTTTGTAGGCGTGGTAGGAATTATTGGCATGTGTATTCCATTTTTTGGAGGATTGTTGGGCTTCTTCGGAGGACTTGCTTTCACATCAACATCTTATATGGTAATGCTTGAAATAATATATATGTTACCATGCTCAAATCTTACATGTATTAATGTCTTTCTAGCTACTAAATTTCAAACATTTGGTGCAGATTCCTAGTATACTATGGCTTGCGGAAAAAAGTCCAAAAAGATGGAGTTTCCATTGGATTGCATCATGGGTATACTTTTTTATATTAAATAAACTTATTCAAAACACAACTTAATGTTTATATTGCAGAATATATAGATGATTTATTTATTTATTTTAATTACAGATTTGTGTCATTGTTGGTGGTATAATAGCAGTAGTTGCACCCATTGGAGGAGTACGAACAATTATTGTTTCGGCAAAGACTTACAAGCTATTTTCCTAATAGAAGATTCATGTTCATAATTATTTTATACAATATTTTCCTTAGTTGCAAACTTATAATTATGTGTAAAAACTTCTTTCAAGATTTAATGTTGGTTATCAATGCAATTTTGCCCTTTCAAAAAGTGTATTTGTCTTTACAATTTATAATAGATTTATTTAAAATTGTTTGTCTATCCAAACATGCAATAAATATACTATACATCTATCTAAGTGACTACAATAATACTGATATATTATTTTTGGGATATGATCTCTTTACATATGTAAGACCAAAAACTTAACCATCGAACTTGGTAAATCTAATGACTCAAAAGAATCAGTTTACACCAAATTTTAACTAACCAACCAACACAACGCAATCCTCTGCGAAGAAGCCATATGGTGGATGCGCATTTGGCCTTAGAGGCCAATGTGGTGGTTGCATGCACCGCAAAACACTGGCGCACTTGCTGGGTTGCTTCAGTTAACAGTTGTGGCATTCATTGTCGTCATGTCAACCGATGGTTTAGCCTAACTAAAGAATATTCACTTAACACGGGAACATGGTTGACATACTTAGTATGCAGTTTAAAAATTGAAAAATGCTTCTAACGTTTGAGTTTGTGCACGCTATGGAGAAAAATATCGAGTTTAAAAAAGAGACCAATAGTTTATTTAGGGAAGCTTATCAGATTCAGTCATATCGATTTGGCTGTACGCAACTTGTTTAGGAACATGCAAGCCAATCATTTCACTCCTTACTCGCTCTACCTCATCCCATCTCTCAGCTTCAGCATAAATGTTTGATAACAACACATAATCTCCATCTGTTAGGCGTCCCAATTTGGCAAGTTGTTGGAAAGACACCTTAGCCAACTCCACGTTGCCTTGTGTCCTACAAGCACCCAGCAATGTTCTCCATAAAATGGCACTATTTTGTAAAGGAGCAGTCTTAATCATCTGATGCGCCTCTTCCAACAATCCAAATCTGCTTAAAAGATCAACTATGCAACCATAATGCTTGATATCAGGCAGAATTTTGTACTGCTTTGCCATATGATCAAAATTCCATCTTGCTTTATCTACCAAACCCTTATGACTACAAGCAATCAAAACACCAAGGAATGTCACTCGATTCGGCCTAACTGTATCAAGACCACTTTCCATCTCTGAAAACAATTGCAAAGCTTCCTCACAGTAACCATGGACAGCCAAACCAACAATCATAGCATTCCAACAACTCAAAGTTTTTATCCTCATCCCATTAAATACCTCCCAAGCTGAATTCAACTTCCCACATTTAGAATACATATTCAGAAGGGCGTTTCCTAAATACCCTTCAATCTTATGCCCACATGCTTTCAGAGACTCGTGTATTTTGCTACCCATTTCCAGTGCACCAGTTTCTGCACAGGCACCCAGAACTGAAATAAGTGTTACTTCTGTCGGTCTTACTTCAGCATTTTGCATCTCTGAAAACAGTCCCATTGCTCCTTCATAATCCTTAACAGAGACACAACCAGCAATCAGAGAATTCCATGACACAGCATCCCTCTGAGGCATAATTTGGAACACCCTTCTTGCACCCTCAATATCACCTAACCTGATGTACCTTCCTATCACAGTGTTCCATGAAACAACATTCTTGTGTGGCATCGATTCAAGAAGGTAATCAGCCGATTTAGAATCGTTGACACGATCATATGCCGATATCATGATATTCCAAGAAACCAAACTCCTATTGCTGATTTCATCAAACAAGTGTTGTGCAACATGGACCAACCCACATTGAGAGTACATACAGAGCAACGAGTTCTGAATAGAGGGGTCTTGGTCCAACCCGAGTTTAAGAACAGTGCAGTGAACTTCACCCCCTTTCGAAATAATAATAAACTCATCACATTTGACAAATTCTTGGGCAAACTTGTGTGCTCTGGAGCATGCCTTGAGCACAAAGTTGTAGGTGAAATGGTCGGAGACAACATTGGTGGTGTGCATGTGGTTGTAGATGTATAGAGCTTGAAGAGGGTAGGAAGAGTTGGCAAAGGCTCGAATCATAGTGTTGCAAATGAAGGAGTTGTGCATGGAAGTTTGTAGGAAGAGGGAATGAGCATGGGAGAGGTTTCCCATAGGAGAAAGTGCAGAAAAGAAGATTAACTTGGCAGTGAAGGGAAGGTGAGAGTGAAGGCCTGCTTTGGTGATAATGGCTTGAACTTGTTTCAGTTCCAACATGGAACAAAGGTGCTGAGTCATGCAGCTTATGCGTGAATATGTTCCTGTCATTGGTTTCGGGGTGTCTAACTGTCACTACTAGTATTTCATATGATCAACAACATATTCAGAAGAGGTGGTGTTGGCGTTTAGTGTGGTATGCAGTGATATGGAGGTCTCGTAATGCTTTGATACTAACTCTCAGAAAAGACAAGTCTTGAAATGACATGGGAATGAAACAAGGCTGCTGGTGATTTCTATTATTCTCTGTCTAATTGGATTTTAAATCCAAAAGAATGTATTGGTTATGGTCATTTAGGGATGTGAGGGGAGATGGTAGGGAAGAGGCTTCAGTTTTTCGTTAGGGGCAGAGGATCAAACACTTGGTGAGCATTGTGTATGGAAATGTCACGAGCATAGATCAGAAAAAGGCATCCGGAAAATTTTGAACAGACAACAAAACAAGAGCAGAGAGCAAAAGGTGCAGCCAGAGAATAAGTTTTGGTGTCGACTTGGAGTGCGATTTGGGTTTGGCTCAGCATGCATCTGTTTGTTTGAGGTGTGCAGGTTTATTCTGATTTGATATGAATCAGCAAAGAAAAAGGATGAATGAGGTAGAATTTGCACTCTAAGAAAATAGATTTTTTGTTTTAAGTCTTTTTTACATACATTTTGTGTGTAGATAGGGAGTTCTACTTTTTGGCTCTTTTTAGCTGGCGCCTTTCTTTTGTAAGCTCTCACGGTCCATGTTATTATTAGGGAATATCCAGTAATTTCCAGAAAAAAAATGTTAATATTTTTATCTTTTATTATTATTCACAGAATCAATTGTATCATCGTTACTTGTTATTTTTTAAATTATTTATGAATAAGGATTATAATTCCAGTTTTAATGTAAGTAGGTTTTTTCATTGTGAAACTCTATTTATATCATTATTATTATTTGGAAAAAATGTATACTAAGAATTACTTTAATGTCAATACTTATCTGTTACAGATTTAATTCCGTCAAAAACAAAATTGTTACAAATTTAATTATGGTTTAAAAATACTTTTGAAATGTATTTAATACTTTTTTATAACAAAATTATTTAATACTTAACTGTTATAGATTTAAGTGATCTTTAACAAAAAAGATTTAAATCATCGCTTAAATATTTTTAATAAAAAAATTAAATTATCAATTAAATAATTATATAACCTGATTTTTAAATGTCAGAAGGTTTATTGACCTGCTTTATTTGAAAAACTAAATTAAGGATGCACATTTGGCAAATGATATACGTATGTTTTTGAGCAAATTAAATGACCAAACAATAAATAATCATTTTAAAAAAAACTAGTAAAAAGATAAGTTTTCTTTAAAGAATGTGGATTTTAAAACATACTTATTTTAAAAATAAGTTTATAAAAGAGATTTAGAAGGGTCAATCAATCAATCACTCAGATTAAGGGTGGCAAAAGGGACCTATTGTTCTTGATAACTTGCATAGGGACCTATTGTGTTTGGCAAAAGTGTAGAGATGTGTTGACAAGACAACACAAGATTGCATGTCTCAAGCATGCAACAATTTTTTACTTCCCTCTCTCAGCGTCACTCTCTCCCTCACTCTTTTTTTTTGTGCTTGATCTTCCATTTGGGTTGGGTTATGGGTAATTTAGGTTATATAGGGTAGAAAAGGGCCCAAAAAGATTTTAAAAACTGTTTGGGAATTTATTGGATTTTAAAAAATAAGGTTTAGCCTAAAAATGGTGTTCTTTACACCACAGACTTACTAACAGCACCCCCTTGGTGCCATGTCCGATTTCCTAACCACTCTTTTGTCAAACACACTCCTATGCTAGATTTTTGTTTTCAAAGTTGTGAACCCAAAACTAATTATTTTTAGGGCATTGCTTTGCGCCTCTAACAAATTACTGGTACACCCAACACAACATGCATAATTCCAATTTTATCCTTCTGTAAAGCTGATACATATTGGTAATCCGTAAGTCCAATATGGATTGACAATCCATAAGCTTCATACAAATTGGTCAATTCATAAGCCTCATACGAATTTGTTTACATATATAAATTTTTATGAAACCTATGATTTTTATTTAAAATTTATACATGTAAAAAAATAAATTATTAGATCAAAATTAATTGTAATAAAGTAAAAAAATACATTAATAGATTTATTTTAATAAACCTATGATTTTTATTTACGGTTTATATATATAAACAAACAAATTATTAGATCAAAATTAATTGTCATAAAATTTATTATCTAAATTTGCATGTGCATTAAATATATATTAAAAATTTTAGTGTTACATATAATAATATTAATTATTTTATAATATAATTGACCTATTAACTTAATTGATTAGAACGCTATGCTAATGATATGAAAAGTTCTATTGTGCTGGGTGCACGGAGAAAAACCCTTATTTTTAATATATTCCTTAGCCCATCAAACTTACGTTACACCCATTAGTTAAATTCGTTATTTTTATTAAACAACTTCAAACATATGAAACTAATTTTATTTGTTAACCTCCTTAATTAATTAAACATTGCAATTAAATATTCACAACAATTATTAAATTATCACATACAATAATTGAATAGTCTACAAGATAATCAATCATATAATTTAATCACACAAAAAATATCACAAATAAAAATAAATCTATCAAGAATCATATATTTTAAAAATTGATATTTTAAAAAATACTAAATGAAAATATTAAAAAATATATAGTTTAAATGAATGAATGCATTATGAGAATTTACGTAAAAGAGACTTCAAAAATTTGTAATGTAGAACAGATATATGGTGTAACTCAATTAGCAACATATAGATTGAGCTTTTAGGAAAGCAAAGATTAATGGCATATATATAAAGACATCCACGGGGAAATCGCATTTGTACGTGAGTGACATAAAATAATGCTAAAGCGAGGCCCACGCGAGGATCGAGATTATATAAAAAATAATGTTTTTAGGTGTGGCCACGAGAAAATAGATTGAAAATGGCAATAGCTCACATGACATAATAGTCCCGGGTTATTTGGAATGAGGTAGCGCTTAGTATATATATAAATGAATGAATGAATGAAAACATAATTAAGATGGCAACGTTCACATACCACGTAGAAACAGTTCAATCATTCTTAGCCCTAAGCAGACTTCACATACTCATCCACTTAGTGGCAGTGTTGTCTCTCTGTTACTACCGCATCACCCACTTCTTCCTCCAACCTCCAACAGCGCCATGGCTTCTCATGACTGCTGCGGAGCTTCTTCTCTCGCTGCTCTGGTTCTTCAACCAAGCCTTCCGGTGGCGACCGGTGTCGCGGAGCGTCATGACTGAGAAGCTTCCGAGTGAGGAGAAGCTGCCGGGGCTTGACATCTTCGTGTGCACGCTCGATCCCGAGAAGGAGCCCACCGTGGAGGTCATTGACACCATCATCTCCGCCGTGTCCATGGATTACCCCTCCGACAAGCTTTCCGTCTATCTCTCCGACGACGGCGGGTGCGACGTGACTCTCTATGGGATCCGAGAGGCTGCTGAGTTCGCCAAGGAGTGGGTTCCGTTCTGTAAAAAGTATGGGGTGAAGTCAAGGTGTCCCAAAGTCTTCTTCTCTCCCTTTGGGGATGAGGATCAAGAGACTCTTCGGGACGATCAATTCAGAACACAGAGAGACCTCGTCAAGGTACTATATTATATCTCTTTCTGTGTGCGACTCTATTACTTGCATGCTTTATTGCTTTCTTATTCACTTCCAATGACCTACCTCATGCATTTTGTGTTTTTTCTACTCTAATGATCCACGTACCAATTAATCATCAACATAAGTACTATGAATTGAATTGGATTGAATATTCTTACTTTTTTCATGGAAAGAAAGCTGAATATGTTTTCAGCAGGAGGGATTGTATCTTTAATGTTTTGTTTGGATTAAAGTAAATAAATACTCAAGGAAAAAGATGGCTAGACATCAACCTTTCCTTAACACCCAAGGAAATTCAAACAAAAAAAATACATAAAAAATTTAAGTATTAACCGACCATATGTTATATGAAGGTGTTCATTTTTAACCATTCATCTTTATAACATCTAAACATCGAAGTAACCTTACAAGAATTTATAGTGTATTGGTTCTCCTTTCAATGACCCTAAACATCTATTCATTTTAAAGCTTGTTTTCTCCCATACTTATCTGTTCAATGATTTCGAAATATGTGTTGTCAACAAATCAAACATTTAATAATATAATCTTAGTTATATATATTAAAGAGTTTCTATGGATTCTTCAATAATTTAGAAGGTTTTGATACTTTTATTTAACCAATCAAGTTATATTTTATCTTTTTATTAATTTTTTTTCTTCAAATTAGTACTTGTCTATTATTTTTTTTAATTATTAACTTTTTTAAATTAAAAAATATGATTAAAGATAACTTTAACCCTAAAATATTTTTAGTTACTTTCAACACATTTTATAAAAAAAATATTTTGAGATTTAGGGTTTAGGGTTTAAAATTTTCTTATTATTATTTCTTAAGCATAGATTTTATAAAAATGTATTAAAAGTAACTAAAAGATTTTAAGGTTTAAATTCCTAAAATTATCTTAAATCATATCTTCTAATATAAAAAATGTGTAATTTTAAAATTTTAAAAAATAATAATTAAGAACTAATTTAAAAAATACAAAAAAAATAATTAATAAAAAGATGACATATAATTTGATTGGTTTAAAAAATTAACCGTATCAAAATCCTTCAAATTATTTGGTGCACATTAGGAACTCTCATATTATTTAATTATAGTTGTTAACCATTTTATATTTTTATATTTTTATAATTTTAACACTGAACTTCTTTATTTCAAGAGAAAAGAACTAGGAAAATAAAAGATGGATAAAGAAATATACTATTTTCTCTAAATTTACTTTAGAGAGAGAGAGAAAAAAAAATGAAGTTCATTTAAAGTTACGGGTGAACAAAGTCAGGTTTGTCGGATATTTTAAAACAGAATTTGATTAAAAGGGGTCCAGTTGACCGCCTGGTTACAATCAGGTTAGTTCAGGTCACATCATTCAATTGAATATTTAAAATTAAAATGAATAAAATAAGAGAAAATAGAAAAATAAATACAGGAAATGGGGGAGAGCTAAAAATGATATAATTAATAAATAAAATAGATATTTTTCTCTCATTATTAGATTGAGAAAAATATAAAAATTAAAGATTAAAAATGATAAACTATTAATCATTTTTTATAAATTAATATGAACTATTTCAGATTCATCAATATCTTCATACTGATATGATCCATCAACTTAACCCAAGTCATTATTAACTCAACCCTTAGTACTATGGTGTGAAAAGTCAAATTTTGAAGAAATAATTTATTCTTTATAATTTTATTATCTATTTATCTCTTTTATGTTCAGTCAAATATGTAGGTGTGAAGTGAAACACACTTGACTTTTCTCGCTTTTATATTTATTCAAATAAACAGAGAAAGCTTAATTTGTATTTCTCTTCTATTCTTTCTAATTCAAATTAATGTTTTTTTTTAAAAACTTCTTAATTTTGACCTTACTTCTTCCTTCAAAACATAAACAGATGTAATCTCGAATCTTGTGCAAGAAGTACTTTTGGGTTGTGATTCTAATTTCAGTCTGAGTTACTACTAGAGTTAATAATATTGAGCTCACGTTGGTTGTTTTTTTCTTTCTTTCCAAATTTACAGGCTAAATACGAGAAAATGCAGAAAAATATCGAGAAATTTGGTTCAGACCCTAAAAGTCGTCGTACTGTGAGTGACAGACAACCTCGTATTGAGGTATGTGCATCATTGACTCACTTGACTGACAGACCAACTTCTTTGTCCTCAAATCAATTCAAGGTTTTTATATTTATATTGGACAATGGGCCTTTCAATAATTAAGCATTTGTGGTCCAGCAAACCATTACATTAGTATTCATTTTCGAATCCTTCCTTTATTTATAATACAAAGGTCTGATTAACATCAGATTTTAGACTCTCCTATTCTGAAGCGTGAATTTTCAAGATTAAACTACATCGTTAATTAATTAATTAATTAAAAATTAAGTTTGGAACACACTTACGTGATTGAGGCTTTGGGCGCTCTATAGCATCATTTTAAATCTAATTTAATATTATTACACAACGAGTTTCAATCATTTAATTTATCAAAATATTATTTTTATTTAAATTTTAAAATCTTAACTTCTTTTATAATTACTCTTACGTAATGAATACTTTTCATTTTATACCTTCCTCTAATGTACATATTTCTCTTTAAACAGTCTCTATTATTATTTACAATTGTATGCTATAAGTGGGTGCTAATATACTTTCATAGGGACATTCAGTATCTTAATAAATGACCATTTTCTCAGTCTCCTCAAGTCAGCTTATTTAAATGATATGTTTTGTCAATACATAAAAATGTTTGAAACTACATGCAAAAATAACAAACAATGATTTAAAAAATAATCTCAGTTGAAGTACGTTTCTGTACTAAACTAATAGTTCCTAGTTCTTATTTTGTCAATATTTTAAAATTTGAATTAAAGATTGAATCAACAAGATCTCAAAGTCATGATTTGATTGGTTGAATGAATCAGTTAAACTTATAAATAAAATTATATATTTAATGCTTAAACCAAAGTCATGAACGTTGATTTCTGTTCCAATTACTATTTAACAATAAGCACAGTGTGAGTTCGTACTTCTTCAACTAATTAGGCAATTTTTGTTGTTGGTTGAAGAGAAACAGGGAAATCTAGTTGGTAATGTCTCTCTGTTCTGTGTATTCAGATTATAAATGACCAACCGGGAATGCCACTTATTGTTTATGTGTCTCGCGAAAGAAGGCCATCCCTTCCTCACAAATTCAAAGGAGGAGCCGTCAACACATTGGTGTGTACTATTTGAATTTAATCTATACTCTTCTTTTCCCCCACTACTTGTATGAGTTTCTTGCTTAATCAATGTAGCACTTCAACTGTGGTTGCAGCTCAGAGTCTCAGGTTTAATCAGTAATGGACCTTATGTTCTAGTAATGGACTGTGATATGTATAGCAATGATCCAACCTCTGCCAAACAAGCCATGTGCTTCTTTCTTGATCCTGAAACGTCCAAATATATTGCATTTGTTCAATTCCCTCAAATGTTTCACAACCTTAGCAAAAAGGACATTTATGATAGTCAAGCTAGAACTGCTTTTAAGGTAATCATTAGGATTAGGCCCTTTTAAATCTCCTTTCACTACTGCTTGTCTGTTTTATTTGATCATTCGTCTGATAACATACAGTACCTAATTTCTTATAGACAATGTGGCAAGGCATGGATGGACTAAGAGGTCCAGGTCTTTCTGGCAGCGGCAATTACTTAAGTAGAAGTGCTTTACTATTTGGAAGTCCAAACCAAAAAGGTACATATGGCCTCAATAGAATTTTATTGTTGATATTACACGGCCTTTTTCTCTTGTAATATATTTCACATACTTTTAATAAAATTTGGTATGATGTGAAGTTGGTTTAAATTCTTTTTTCTTCCTTCGAATTTAACATTTTTTATTATTTAAAATGTTTTAAGGATTAAAAATAAAGCAAACACATCTTACAAGGATTAAAAAAAATTATAATAACAAATTAATAAAAACTTAAATTTCAGGGGGAAAAAAATTTAAACCTATAAAATTTGGCCTTCCCTAAAAAATTATATGGTTCTATTTTATGACGAGATAGTACGTGATTCACCGGTTTGTGTTATATTAATCTATGATTGTAGATGACTATCTGCAAGATGCACAAAAGTACTTCGGCAAGTCTACCGCCTACATTGAATCACTGAAGGCCATCCGTGGACAGAAAAGTAGCAAAAAGAATATTTCAAGAGATGAAATGTTAAGAGAAGCTCAAGTAGTGGCCTCTTGTTCCTACGAAAATAACACAAATTGGGGCACAGAGGCTAGTGTTTATAATATGCATATATAATATCATATTTGCTATTCAATTAATTAATGTTTATGGGCAAACATTGACGATTTTCCAAATGTAAATTTGCTTGGTACCCTCCACAGGTGGGATTCTCATATGGCATATTACTAGAGAGTTCTATTACTGGCTATATTCTTCACAGCAGAGGATGGAAATCAGCATATCTTTACCCGAAAACACCATGTTTCTTAGGTTGTGCTCCCACTGACATCAAGGAAGGCATGCTTCAGTTGGTTAAGTGGTTGTCTGAACTTTTGTTGCTTGGTGTCTCCTCCAAATACAGCCCATTCACTTATGGATTTTCAAGAATGTCCATACTTCACACATTCACTTATTGCTTCATCACAATGTCATCCCTTTATGCTGTTGTCTTCATCCTCTACGGCATTGTACCTCAAGTATGCCTCCTCAAAGGAATCCCTGTGTTTCCAAAGGTAAATTTCCAATTCAAATATTTGACTACTCTTCAATTAATTTACTTTTGGGTTATATTAATCTATTTTCTAAACTATTGGGAAATTTTTAATTTGGTTCCTATAAAAAAAATTTATAATTGGGTCCCTAGAGTTAATTTATATCAACTTGAGACGGCTAGAAAATGACAATTTATAGTGATTTTAAAAATCTTAGGAACTCAAATGTAAAAGTTTTAAAAGATTAAGGATCCAATTATATATATTTCTTTTAGTTTAGGGACCTAATTAATTTTTTTGAAATAGTTTAACCTTATTTTTATACTATATTTCTTTTATTTTCCATTTATTTAGCATTGAAATATAATCAAGTTAACTTTTTCAGTGACTTCAATTTGACATGCTTTGATTTATTTATGCTATCACAGGCCACAGACCCTTGGTTTGCCGTGTTTGCATTTGTGTATGTATCTACTCAGATTCAACATTTGATTGAGGTTCTCTCTGGGGATGGATCTGTGACAATGTGGTGGGATGAACAAAGAATTTGGATTCTGAAGTCAGTTACCAGCATATTTGCAATTATAGATGGAATCAAGAAGTGGTTGGGGTTGAGCAAGGTGAAATTCAACTTGTCAAACAAAGCAATTGACAAAGAGAAGCTCAAGAAATATGAGCAAGGTAGATTCGATTTCCAAGGTGCAGCTGTGTTCATGGCTCCATTGGTTCTATTACTCACAGCCAACATTGTTAGCTTCTTAGTTGGTATATGGAGACTATTTAATTTCAATGTGAAGGATTTTGAAGAAATGTTTGGTCAACTTTTCCTAGTTACCTATGTAATGGTTCTTAGTTATCCACTTCTTGAGGCCATGGTAACAATGAAAAGCAAGAGTGGATAGTGAAATTTGGTCATAAATAATTAGGCTCATTCAAGAGTCTAAATTGATTATGGATCTTGAGATGAAATTGCTTAATGCAATCATCTTCGCTCAGTTTAGATTAATCTAATAATTTTTCTACACAACGAAGTTTCTTCTTTTGATTATTTTATTATTCTCCGTTTTTTTCACCAATTTATTAGGAGATTGAGTATTTTTTAATTACACTAAATATTATTTAGGTCAAAGATCATGGGTATCTCTTAACCCATTAGATCAGAGATTAAGTCCCTTTGTGATTTGTGACTACTGTTGACCCAAGAAAATATTAATTGTTTCAACTCTTGTCAACACAACATACCTTTACACTAATACGCTAATTTTTTGGGTTTTAGTTACCTTTGGCGCGAGTACATGTAAGTATTTTTCTATAATAAATCGAACTCCAGGGTTGTTACGAAGAAAATTAAATTCTACTACTGAGTTGGATTTAATTATTTTTTAATCATTTTGTCAAAAAGCTTTATCGACATGCTTTTTATTTAAGGATAAAAGATATGTATCTTGGCCATCAATACTATTTGTTAGCCAAGAAATGAACCATAGCCAAGCAAACGATTTGTAGTGGTCAGAATAACGAAACCAATATTAGCCACAAAGTAATTAGGAGAGTCAATTTAATGAATTTATATTACATTTCACAGAAGGGGATACATATGGCACCTTGAATTGGTTATATTTTTTCAGCTTCAAAATTTTTGACAGAAACCTCTTTGGACTATCTCAAGTGAATTTCAAAGTTTATGATATAGTATTAGTTCTTCAAAGTAAGACATTACTTTTACACTCTCTATTTCAATAGCCATATAAATGAAAAAAACATATAAAATGAGGAATCTAATTAAATTAATTTTATTCAATAAAAGTGTAAGTAAATTCACATGAGTAAAATGTTCACATTCGTGTTAATCACCAAATTAAAAACTTATCAATTAAGGATATGAAAATATCTCCGGCTCAAACAAGGCCGTCCAAAACTCCAAAGAATGAACTAAAGACTCAGGATGTAAAACAAAATGATAAAAACTACATGTTCAAAACTTCGTGCAATTAATACAAAAACTCACGCCCTAATATCACATCCTATCAGAGTATTGTGTTTCAGTATCCTCTAGGATGAAGTTCTCCATAGTCATCAATCTAATTATCTGCTCCCACGAACACAAAGTTTGAGATCATCATAGAATCCAAACACAAAGGGAGTGAGTTATCACATTCCTAACTAATAGAGAGAAACGGGATAGATATATATATCATTAAATGAAATACAACTTACTTAAACACAACTCACGTCATTCCACCACTTATCGTGTAACATCACGTTTCAACACTACACGTCTCACACATTTTCACGTCATTCACGTACTCAAGGACCAAAACACAATATCACTCAACCAATCAATATCGATCAATACTCAAGCGTTATGCAACAAATATACTAAGACTCAATCCTATATGCAATGTGGTACCATGTCAGTGAAAAATCTCGTCGAGCGCCTAGGAGTACATGATAAGACATACCACACATTGGTAAGTCAAGTCACTCTCACTAGGTAAAATCATAGGAAGACCAATCAAGGTCACACTATTTTACAAGAATGTTCCAATCACGTGGGATCAACACGGGCTTAAAGAAACACTTAAGCCGGGTGTATTTACTCCCAAGACCTAGACTCCGAAGAGTCCGCCAGAGCCTCTTCCTCCTAATTCAGGTTCAACCTAGAAAATATTTTAACAGACATACTCTATCTATGAATTGTATAAAACATAAGACTCCTCAATTGTTCTCAAAATAATTTTAACTCATCGTGCCTCAAAGTGATTAAACTCGTTGGGTTCCTACAATGAATTTCATCATAATACTCGTCGTGCATTAACTCATTGTCCTTAAAGGGTCTTACAGTCTGTGATTGTACGGTTCATAGTTCACAACATCTTAATACACATGTATCTTATAATTAACACATACTCAATTTATCGCATACACTCAATCTCAATCACAATGTTATAATATCAAAACAACATGTTATCACACCTTATGAATTTCATATATACATCACACAATATTAATATATACATGGCACAAACACAGATTTTATCTATGAATTATGCAATACACATAACTACTCAATTGTTTTGAAAATCATTTTAACTCGTTGCGCCTCAAAGTGATTCAACTCGTCGAATTTCTATAGTGGATCTCATTACAGTACTCATCGCGCATTAACTTGTTGCCCCTTAAAGGATCTTACAGTTATGTGATTGCACAATTCATAGCTCACAACTCAATACATACAATATATCAATACACATGTATCTCACAACTCATCACATATTCAATTTATCATTTACATGCAATCTCAATCACAATTTCATGATCTCAATATAACAATTTATCATGCTAATCTAGTAAATCTTGTTCAAAACACAAACGAATTATACAAAAATGTTTCTCACAACATGGGAAGTAAAACCCCTCAAACAATTTCACATAATCATATTAAAATCAATGGAATCAAAATCATAGGTTAAAAAACACAAAAAAACACTAAGAACACTCAATTTTATCAACCAATTCGCATCAGGGCATCAATTGGCCCATCAAACACAACAATCTCATAATTATAATTGCAAAGGAACAATTACAATACAATAAACATCCAAAAATAAACTCCAATTTGATCCTCTAAAGATCCCTACACATGTTCATTCTAACATCAATTGCGATAAATTCATCTATTACCTCTAAGCGGGCTCACGTGTATAGTCTAACAGTGATAGCGGCGTCTTTAGTCATTCCCTAAGATTCCTCAAGCTTTTTCTTTAGTTGTTCTACTAGGATTTCCAAATGTTAGAAGAAAGGAAAAGAGATTAAAGTCTCAATTTCACTGTCTAAGTACGAGGGACATTTTTTTCTCCATAAACATTATTTCACAAATCCCAACGATCGGGATATATGAAAATGAGTTCTGAACCTAGTGTTTGAATTTCACGATGATCCAACGGTTAAGAGTCAAGGATCATAGTTTTACTGGGACATGTTTGGGTGAAAGCGAGAAAATAGAGAGTTTTGGGAGAGAAAAAAGAAAAAACAAAGTTGAGAGGAAGAAATAACGTAGAGACATATCGTAAATATAAAAACTAACCTAATATATGTTTCTATTTGTAATTGGGATACTCTTAGTCTATTATTTACTATATTTTTTTATTTTATAAAAAATAACTCTATTTTATTCCTTATCAAATGAATAAATAAAACATTATTTTTATTTTCTAAGAACATATATTTATTTTATTTACCTTAAAATTATTATTTTAATTAATAAAACTATTTTTTCTTATTTATTTAATTACAAAAAATTCATTATTTTCTTAAAATTCTATTTATTTTTAAATAAAATCATTTTTAATTTATTTTACGAAAAATGAGATGTTACAATTACACTTATTAGATATTACTTCTTTAAATAATTAAGGCACTATGTAAATTATTTAAGTAGCAATTTTTAAAATTTTCTATTTAAGAATCCTATAAAAAATGACGCATGAAATGCAAAGTATGATAAAAAAAAAAAAAAAAAGATTTTTCCACTCATCTTCTTGTTCTTAAGATCATCTATATCTTCTTTTACCTTTTTAGAATTTCTAACAATAGTATCTAGAGTTGGTTTAGTACAGATCCAGTTTTGTTTAGAATCTTGTTGCCTCACGTTCAAATCTTAATACCTTTTTAACTTTTTTCTTCTTCAATATTTCCCAAGCTAAATTCTCATCTTTAATTGTGAAGATTACGATTATTGGAGTGATAAAATGAAGGTCTTATTTGTTTCCCAGGATCTTTCGGAAAAGGATAAAAAAGGCTTTGCAAGGAAATCAACTGAAGAAATTAAAGATGCAATACTCTTCGCTACATTCTACAAGGTATGATCAAACATTTATCCAGGAATTCTTCGTGTTAAAAAGGAGAAAGAAACATAAGATATTCTCCAAAATGAATACAAAGCAAGTAAGAAAATCATTTCTATCAAACTGTAGAACCTTTGGAAGGATTTCGAACAATTGTCTATGAAGAAAACTGAAAAGATACGCAATTTATCTACTAGAGTGGTTGAGATAGTCAATCAAATTAAAAGTTATGGAGATAATAGTTAAGAAAAGAAGATTGCATTGTTGAGAAATTTTTTAGAAGTTTGCCGCCTAAAAGGTTTGATTATTTTATCGTCATAGAAGCTAGAATCCATGATTCTTTTTACATATACTTTGTATGAATTCATACACTCTCTTGAAGCTAGCACATGAGAAAAGGATGGACAAATGTTCATATCAGCCTATAGAGCTTTACAATCAAAGCTAAATTTTATAGAAAAGAAAGGTGCACATGTGGAGAAAAGGAGACACCATCTGAATCAACCACAAAGGAGAGGAGGAAGGACTAGTAGAGGACGTGAACTGGGAAAGAAATATTAAACCAAGCTAACAAAAAGGTCACAAAATCTCAGTATCTTCTCTATTTTTGTGTCTATTTACTGAATCTCAGTATTTTCTCTATTTATAACATTAATAAGGGCCATTATGTGGGACTTGTCCATATTTCGTAGATTTCTTCTTTCCTTTAGTCTTTTGGCTTTTTTTAAAAAAGAAAAAAATATATATTTGACGTAAATTTGTGTGATTTGGTTTAACAGTGTTGAATCGCTCTCTTAAATCGACCACTAGCTTTACCAGTTTCATACCTAGTCTGAATTTAAAGACTCACAAGTTTTATAGATTTCAAGCGGTGCAAGTATTAATAAGTGTAACAAATACTAATTTCTTACATGTTGGAAATCTCCCATTCAATTTTTCTAGTTAAAGTGTTTTTATATTGATTACTACAGTAAAAAGAGATTAAGAAAATGAGTATCAATAACTTAAGAATAATTTTAAAATAATTATAGAAACTACTGACAAATTTAATATTTGAAGTGATTAAAGGGTCCCGTTAAATGCAGTAATAACTCGTTTGACTTTCTCTTCTGCAACATGCAGATTGCAGTAGACATGGCAAGCTATTGCTACGTGAAGTACTTACCATACATTATCCTCAAGTCCCCACAGGCACGGTCACGAAAAAATAATGAGAGGGTGCATGAAAATGTGTGGAAAAATTCTTGAAAATGGAAAAGGGAAGTAGTAAATAAATACTTGCCTGCACAAGTGTTGGATACTTGGATACTTCAGTTTGTATAATTACTGCAAGGTAGAGAACAGGTGAATGTATTGATTGCATTTCAACCACCGTCATATACTACCATCTTCTATTAAACCCTCTTCACTCTCCTTTCAAAACCATACTCCACTCTATTTTTGTTGCATGCATACATACATACATATACAAAAATAGATAAAACCACAGGTTCTTTGCTCCATGTGGCTCTCATCAGGTTCTGATCACACTTTGATGGCAAAGTTTGGATTATCTCCAATCTTGGTGCTTTTCATGTTGCTGATGAGTGGTGGTATAGTGAGAGGCCAAAGAGAAATGGTGCCTGCCATGTTCATATTTGGTGACTCTCTCATTGACAATGGCAACAACAACAACCTTCCTTCCTTTGCTAAGGCCAACTATTACCCTTATGGCATTGACTTCAATGGAGGCCCTACTGGTCGCTTCTCTAACGGCTACACTATGGTTGATGAAATAGGTATCTCTCTCTCCTTTATCAATTCTTTTTTCTTTTTTCTGGTGCTAATCAATCACATTAAAAAATTAAAGCCTATATATCTAGATTATGGGGTTTGTGTGCGAGTCCAGATGGATGTGCAAATAAAATATGTATTTCAGTGTCATATTTTAATAATAAGACTACTCAGTATTCAGAAATTATTACACCCTTTCTCTTAGCATAGACTGCTATTTCAAGCATAGCTTGATTGAGATTTGAGTCATAAGGGTATACTTTTTGGTAGCAACATTGACTACTTGACACATATGATATACCTTGCTAGAAGGAAAAATATATCGTATAACATTCTTCTAGTTTATGTAATTTGACTAGTTAGTCACAAAAAATCAGATTTCTCACTTTATGATTAATTGTCCTCACAGATTTAGAAATATAAAGTAAAGTAGTCGAATTGTTCATTTTCTTAACATTTAGCTTTTTGGGTCAAAAGTGTCTTTTGAGGGCATGCTGCCTTTTTTCTTCTTTTTTTTTTTTTTTTATCACATTTGCCGTGTATCTCTTACATAGGAAGCCTGCCAAGGCTACCAATACCATTAATGAGGTGATCAACTGTTACACCTAACGGCCTAACTCTTAGCCACAGGCGATTTTCTGAAGCAATTGCTTACTGTAAATTTCTCTTTTCTGCTTCAATGGCAAATGCTGCTTTGTATATGTGATTGGTGTATGCGGCAAAAAGGGTAGATAAATTTCTGTCACTGCATTTTCTTGCAGTAAATGGTGCATTAAAGAGGATATGGGCTTTTCCTGCATTTTTAGCTACACTACACAGCCCTTGAACCAGAAAACTACTTGTGTAAACACACTCTGCGTACCCAGGTTGGGTATATTAAACCAATCAGTAAACTCATTGTAACCTCATGCTTAATAATAATATAAATCTTGGTTTTTGTCACATGATAACTTATTTATTGTTGATTAATTTATTCAACCTAACTTGGGGAGTATATTCTCCCACCTAATTTGTGTAGACAAAACCTACACAAGTGTTTCTCATTAGACTGTAGTGAGTAGAGACCAAAAACATAAAGTTAATGCTGGTCCTATTAAATTACCCACCACAAAAAATCATGCATTAAGTTGCATCTTAGTAGTTGCTAAATAAAATATGTAAGGGTCAAATGCTTTCTAAAAATAATGTCATAAAGATCATTCAGGTTAAGCTCAAACTTTCTTTGTAGGCATGTTTTCAGTAACATTGTTACTTTGGTGCTTTTTATTTTATCCCTAATAATCGTTAATTAGTTAAAATCTCATGCTTTGAATTATGTATCATTTCCCTGAATTGAAAATGATGTGTTTATATTAATGCAGCTGAACTGCT
This sequence comes from Glycine max, assembly GCF_000004515.6. Lineage (NCBI taxonomy): Eukaryota > Viridiplantae > Streptophyta > Magnoliopsida > Fabales > Fabaceae > Glycine > Glycine max. Next base: position 51,013,655 of record NC_016091.4, read on the forward strand.
TGGACTTCCCTTGATTCCTGCATACACAGAAGCCTCAGGGAATCAAGTGCTTCATGGAGTAAACTATGCTTCAGCTGCTGCTGGAATCCTTGATGCCACTGGCAGAAACTTTGTGTGTAACATCCATTTATCATTTTAGATTTTGACTTGTACATTACTTTAAACAACTTTTACTTATTGTTTTTGTATGATCATTTTATTATTTTGTTTATTAGGAAACGTTCAGTTACTATTTTTGTATTTTAAAGATACACAACAAAACCTCAATTTTTTTGTTGGCTTCTATTTCCAACTCATTGACTGAAATACAATATGTAGATTGTATCATAATTGGTTCTATTTTGGGCAGGTTGGACGCATACCATTTGATCAGCAACTTAGTAACTTTGAGAACACATTAAATCAAATTACTGGGAATCTTGGAGCAGACTATATGGGCACTGCGCTTGCGCGGTGCATATTCTTTGTTGGAATGGGCAGCAATGACTACCTAAACAACTACCTTATGCCTAATTACCCCACTAGAAATCAGTACAATGGACAACAGTATGCTGATCTTTTGGTTCAAACATATAGCCAGCAGCTCACGGTAAGATTTTTTAGTTTCTTCAGATTGCACACAATCCCTTACTTTCTTTAACGTTATTAGAGTACAAGTATGAGGTAAAATTCCACATCAGGTACAAGTGAAAAAATTGAGTACCATATAAGTAAGGAGAATATCCATAAATCTGAACCTTAAGTTTTTGGATTAAAGTGTGGTGTCAAATTTTTTTATGTGGTTACTCCCAGTGTTTACTCCCTTCAAACTAATGAGTTTACTCCCTTCAAACTAATGGGATAGTGTAGGAGTCAAAAAAGGAAAAATTAATGGTTCATGATGTGTTATAGAGGCTTTACAATCTTGGAGCAAGGAAATTTGTGATTGCTGGACTGGGGCAAATGGGATGCATTCCAAGCATACTGGCTCAAAGCATGACCGGAACCTGCTCCAAAGAAGTGAACCTGCTAGTGAAACCCTTCAATGAAAATGTGAAGACCATGTTGGGAAATTTCAATAATAATCTACCTGGTGCCAGATTTATATTCGCCGATTCTTCCCGCATGTTCCAGGACATCCTTCTCAATGCTAGATCTTATGGTATGAATCAAAAGATACTATTGCATATCCAGCTCAATATATAACACATAAAACTGAGTGTTACATTATTTTAAACTTATGGTTTAGCACTTTGCAATGCACATTTTCAACATGTATTTGATAATGAGACTAATGGTTTAGTTTCATTATGTGTAGGGTTCACTGTGGTAAATAGAGGGTGCTGTGGCATTGGAAGAAACAGAGGCCAAATTACATGTCTTCCATTTCAAACACCATGCCCTAATAGGCGTCAGTACGTGTTCTGGGATGCATTCCACCCAACTGAAGCAGTGAACATTCTCATGGGAAGAATGGCTTTTAATGGGAACCCCAATTTTGTTTATCCTATAAACATAAGGCAACTTGCTGAGCTATAAATTGAGCCCGCTAATAAGTGGGAATCTTGTGGTGTCAACTTGAATGATCAGTTCACATTTAGTAATTAGAAGTGTGCGGAGTAACAAATTTAGTACAGGGAATCTATTAATAGTCAGAATGGCTGTCATGAATTTGAATTATGAGTGGCACAAATTAAATACTGGAGAATGGAGAAGGAAGAAAGGGAGCAAAATAAAATAAAATCGAAGGCTGCCTGAAGTAATTCATATATGGTTAGACTGAAGCATCCTTATTATATTATATTATTCCTACGCAATGGCATCACTCGTGTACAAAGGAAATCATATGGTTTAAGCACCAAGAACACATTCTTACAACATAATATCACAAATACTATAATCAATCCACCACACAAACAGACAATATCAAACATAAACCAAACTTTTACAGCATTGCCAATTGTTGAATATTAATGGGATAAGTGTATGATTGTGAACTGTATGTTGCCTTTGCTAGTAAAATATTGGCCAGTTCAGTGGGGTGGAAAGCATCCCAGAACAAGTACTTCTGACGATTTTCACATGGTTGTTGCTGAGGAAGGCAAGTAATTTGCCCATTGTTCCTGCCAACTCCACAGCACCCTTTGTCTATCACATCAAACCCTGTGTGAAATAATATATATATATAAATATATATATATATATATATATAGTGCAAAATCAGCTTTTGAGAGCATGTGCTTTAACATGATTAGAATTTAGAAGGCATGTCTAAGCCAAAGAGAATTACCATATGATGTTCCATTTGAAGATAAATCTTGACTGCTTTGATAAAAATCCAGATACACAAACTTCGCTCCCGGAAGCTGCCCTCCATTGAAGTTCTGAACCATTGTCTTAAGGCCTGAGTTAAATAACGAGATGGCATTGTTGATTTTTTCATTGCATCTGCTGCTGTTACCATGAAAACGGGCTAGTTGATATGGAATGCAGCCAATTTGGCCAACTGCTGTAACCATCACTTTTCGCGCTCCTAGCGAATATAGTTGCTGGACAATTTTAAGTGAACAGCACATCAGTAATAATCTATCATAAGGACATGCAAGACAAATTGAATCCTTCTTAACATATAAGATTAAAAATACTAAGCAAATAGCCAAAATAGACCATCTAGACTGAGGAATAATAAGTGAAACTACATAGCACTAAATGTTAATGCAAGTGATCATGGAATCAGTTATTACACACATCTTAATTTAACTGATTTGTATATCTAGGCCTTCAAAAGGTCATCATCATATTTTGTCAAAATGGTTGGTTTTGAAGTACATATTAGGTTCTCAAATTACATTGCTCAAGCAAGTGGCCACTCCATTACCTTGATACTACATTGTGTTCATAGGAATGAAATGATTGTTATTTGTTAACCTGACCCTGAATGCTAATGCAAACTATATGTAGAGTCATTTAAATTTAGATGTCGATAACATACAGATAGCTTGCGAGAGTAATCTTGAAGAAGGACAGATGCAAAAGCTTTAACAGTATAATCTGAGCTAGTTGAATAAAAATCTGACATGAAGTAGTTATTAAGGTAATCATTGCTTCCCATCCCTGAAAAGAATAGACATTTGTTTAGGTAGCTATTAAGTGATTCATTGTCTCCTCTGAAGAACCTTCTCAACTGCTGCACTGTGTTGCCAAAGTTAGCCACTTGCTCATTCAATGATGTATGAGCCCCCTGCAAACAATTACATAAGAAAATCAGAGGAGGTGTGGCTCAGGAATTATTGTGCCTCACAGAACGATATGTACATTTAATATGTGCTTAATTTCTCAAAATACTCATGAATATGAATTTGCATACAAGGTTACTTCCTGTTTCTTCTCTAATGCCTGCTGCTCCAGATGCATAGTTAGCTCCTCTTAATAGTTCCAAACCCCTTGCTCTTGAGTATGGAGCAATATATGTTGGAAAGCCCAGAAGCTGAGCTGCAGTTGTCAATTGTTGTAGTCTTAAGTAATAATAGCTACGTACATATAGGTTTTTATTGTTAAGTGGTACGTATGTCTTTCAGCAAAAATAAAACTATGTAAAATGGCGCAAATAATACAGAAGTTACCATAATACTATTTTTAGCTTTTGCTGCAATGCACGTCAAATGAAATATAACTTAGAACCAAACACGTTATAAGAAAAACTTGGCATGTTATGCTATTCTATAGTTGTTTGTTACAAAATAAATCCATATGGTGGGGGTAAGCATAGGAGAGAAGTATGGAACATTTTCTTTGTACTATTAATAAAAATTTAAGCTATGTAACATCAAAGAGATTTTTTCTTTTCTTTTTGTACAACAGTGAAATGAGGTTTAAACCTATAACTTCATGCAAACTACCAAAAAACCACATTCAAGGTTTTAAACAATGGTCCACGACTATGATCTTAGCCAAAAAGTCAATGTTTCTTTAGTGTTTACGATCACAACGTGACCGCTGTGGCCACATTGATTGCATTTATCTGCAATTTCCTGTAATATCAAGAAATGTGACAAAACCGCGACTGCTATTTAAAATCTTGTCCCCACCACTAGACTGGTCCCAGTGAGTGTAACATCAAGAGAGCTAACACTATTATGTAAATTGAATATCAACATAATTCTAATTAGTAATAACTCAAGTGCTATATATTCTACATGATAATTAAATGCTGGCCAAGTACTCATATTATTTATCACTAGCTTAAGCATGCAATGAAGATATCATAGATAAACAATTGGTATAGAAGTGTACCTAAGGCATCAACATAAGTGCGACCATTGGTGAAGCGTCCAGTGGCACCCCCTGGGAAGTCAATGCCATAAGGCCTGTAGTTTGCCCTGGCAAGGGTTAGGATCCCATTGTTGTTTCCATTGTCAACCAATGAGTCACCGAATATGTAGAAGCATGGAACCTGTTGCCCCGGTGGAACCCGTGGCTGCACCACCTGAGACAAGCATCTGCCCCTTATTTGGCACAGCCAGAAGATCCATGTGACTGTGAATGTCAAAGTCATGTCTCTCAAATGCTTCATCTTAATGGCTAATTATTTTTTGGACACAAATGGTGGTCATGGACATGCATTCTTATATATTCTCCTTCTTATTAGACAATTACATGATCATATTTATGATATTCATGTGATAAGTCTAGCTAGCCTATTTGATGATTGGTTGGGTAAGTGAGAAGAAGCTTTTTGGTAGAGTATTTAATGGGTTCTCGCCTCATATTCTCTTTTCATTCGGTGGTTGGAGCTCCATCTCGTGACCAAGAACTGGATCTCCTCCACATACTTATTGGAACATACTAGACAACTTTCCAGAAATGCATGAGTTACAGTTAGTTTACCAAGTTGTGTAGACAAGTTTTTGGCAAGTTAATAATGAAGTAATTGTAAAATTTAAGTTGCTTTGGCCTTATTTTTTGTTTTGACAAAAATCATATAAAACATACATTTCTCGCATTCTGAAATTTGCTTCCACCATATATACTCAATTGATAACTATTGAAGCAATTGAAAAACCGTGATAATTTTAAAATACGATAGTTTTTCATATTTTTTTAGAGTAAATACTAATTAATTATACAATTTCTTATTAAAAAAATGGCAACATGAGTCGGTTTGGTCTCTGAAAGCTTATGTATATACAATTTAGTCTCAAACTCTCTTAAGTTTATGGAAAATTAGTCTTTCCAACATGAAATTAACCAAATGTAGAAACGAAATTTGTAAGGAATTTTACAAATATAGGAATTAATTTGTTATAAGTTGTTTCACAAAGACTGATTCACAGGTTGTCACTTTTTAGAGATGAAAATATATATTTATTATTTTTCTAGTAACAGTAAATTAAACTTCACTTTAAGATGCAACATAATGTCCACCAGCAGAAGGGTCAGACTGTTTGGTGTCCTACGTGGTCTGATAATGCAGACTTTTTAGAGATGAAAATATATATTTATTATTGATGCTTTAGCTAAGGCAGGTCTGATAATGCAAGTTTATCTTCATATTTTTATGTGGTTCCAGCTTTTATTTCGAATGCCTTATTAGCCGACTTTGCCTATATTTGTTTTTTCCCAAATGCCTTTAGTTCTTAATAAAGATTCATTCAAAAATAATAATAAAATCATTTAGTTATGAATATTCGTTACTTTTGTTCATTTATGTCAAATTTTATATTAAAAAATCAATTTAAAATGTAATAAAATTATTTTTATTTTTATATATTTTAATAGAAAACCGCAAATAATTTGTAAAAAAAACTTGAAACAAGCTTTTACTAATTACACGTGTTATACCATTGATCTGTGCTTTTAATTATATTAAAACCCATTTTGTTTTAACTCTAGGTATTTATCTCCCATCAAAAGTTAAGGACTAATATTTTCAAGTATTAAGATCTATTAAAGGTATAGTCTCTCCTAATAGATATTTTTTTATACACATGAACTTGGGAATCAAATCTCACATATTTAAGGAATAAGATTATTTATCAATTATGTCATACTATGTTGATAGTCTTTTGTTTTTATTTATACTAATATTTTTAGCATGTACATTGCATAGAATAAATATTTGTTTTTTATATAGATAAAAAAAGATAAATTAGAAGGGATGATTAGTTAAGAAAATTAAGTACAGTGTATAAATAAAGATAGATAAAAGAATGGTTGTTTGAGGTTGGTTGAGAGAAATTTTTTACTTTATCGTGAGAACAATTAGTGAAATGTACATATAAAGAATACAAGAATGAGAATATTAATTTTTAGTTATATAACAATAAATATTTATCTCCTGCATCTCATTGAAAAGTGGGGGGAAACTTAAATAAAATAACTAGATATTTAATTTAGGCCTTATCAGAATGAGAACATACGAAAAGTTCTTATTATATGATTTTGCTAGTTGAGAAGGGAACCAAGTTGTTGATGCTTTTGCTAGTTTTGGCTATCCTTTTAGATGGGCAGTTAAGAATTTTTTAGGTTGTTTCTCATTTTGTTGTGAATATTGTCAAAGCTGATGTAATTTCTTAATTTTAGTTATTTTTTTAGATGGACAGTTAAGAATTTTTGTGGTTATGCTGCTTTTCCTCGCGACTAATAGTTTTTAGATCCGGGGATTTTTCCCCTTGATTCCACCTATAAAAAAAAAGGCAACATTAACCCAAACTTCAAAGCATTTACTTGCAATTTTATTTTCTCTTCACATTTTCTATTTTCACTTTTAATGCATTATTTTTATTTTGTTTCCTGTTTTCAAAGATTTGAAAAAAAAGACAAAATAAATATAAATAGTTTCAGTACAAATTGAAAATAGAAAAGACAAAAATATATTTTAGCCAATAATAATGCCGCCGTATATATCCAAAATTAAACCCTCACCCCCAACGCTCTCAATAAACTGGCGCATATATACTAACGGCCAACGGACACTAAATTTGATGCCATTTAAAAGCTTATGGTTTATTTTAGTTGTATTGAGTAATAGAAAAATCAGTAGAATCACCAGCAACAAGCTTTAATTTGATTAATGCAGAAGTCCACTTCAAAACAAACCTCACTCAAGCAAATAGAGAATATCTCAAGGGACCACACAGATCCATGTAGACCGGTAAAACTATTTTAACAAATTGTCATCATGTCTCTCTTACTACTCGCATCTAAATAGAACAGTTTCTGTACTATGACCACAACTCTAGCTTACAAGTTTATGATAATAATACAAAAGATTATCCTTGCTAATCAAGATAGAATCCAAACACCACATAATTAACCTTCATAATCTCCCTGAGCAAATTTGTTCTCTGGATAGAAAACAGCTACTACTTGATTTCCATCAAATTTTCGGCCATTTAATCCGGCACGGGCTTTTGTAGCACCGTCAATATCAACGTACTCCAAAAACACCTGTGCAAATAAAAGTTACTTGCAGTTTATAGCATGTATATACCAAAAGAAAAGCACCTTGATAAGCAATTATGCATAATGGGTGAGTTTGTTTAAACTTAAACAAATCAACTTTAAAATAAGCGTTTTTTATAAGAGCTTTTATTTAAGAAACAGATAGGACTTCTTAAAATAAGCAGAAAATTGTTTTTTTTTTTAACAAAAGCAGTTTAGACAAACACACAGAAAAATATAAAGTAACTTATTTTATTAAAATAAATGCTTATTTCAATAAATAAGTTTAAACAAATTCGGGTCGATATTCATTTTCCAACAGTAATTTCTGACAAATCCTCAGTCCCTCACATTAACTATTATTTCGATTCCACAGCTACATCAACCCAGCATTAAGAAAGGGGAAAAAAAGACAAACAAATTATGTGCTCTTAATTTCTATAATTGACAGTAGGAGACTGAATTTCCAGAATAGTTCAACAACACACCTTTCCAACTCCAGCGGCAGGTTCACCATCAGACGGTGGTCGTGGGATCACCACATTCACCAAAGTACCTGCATAAAGTGAAAACAAAACAGTGAAATATGCAAATAAATTTTCATAGACATGCAATGAACAAGCATGCGAGGACAAAGGTTATAGAGGCTTCAGTCTGTAAATTAGGCCTGATTCTCTATGAGAATGTGGGACTACAAATTGGCTGTAAAACAAATAACACAGAAAATTAATATTAGTTCACACTTCACAGTGAGACAAGCAAACTAAATCAGAAATTACCAAATTTGGAGCACTCCTGTCTCATATCATCAAGAATCTCTTCATAGTCTTCATCATCTTTGAGCTCATCAGAAGAAACTGCATGAGTTAAACACACCACCTTTGTTGCCACTAAGGCTGGCTGCAACATAAGTTTCTAAGAAATCAAAGGTATAAAGCAGTTAGAATTTTAAACACATGTGCAAATGATCCAGGTAACAAATACAATTTAACGGACAATCCCATCAAACCTGCAGTGCAATCTGCTGTTGTGCGTGCATTAAAATGCTCTCTTGCTCGGGTTTAGGCTGCTGTGGGTTTGCACCTTGATTAGCTCGTCTAACTGTAAGAGTCTTATCTCCCATCTTTATTCCATTTAGAGCAGCACATGCAATATCTGTAACTGCAAGATCCTGGTAAACACAAAACGCATAACCCTTTGAGTTTCCCGTTTCTCTATCTTTCACTAGATCAAAACCCCGTAGAGGCCCAAAAGTCTCTAAAAGCTCTCTGATCTGTGTTTCAGTAAAGTAATAAGGAAGTCCACCAACAAAAACCCGATCAGGACCATCAAGTCCCCCAGCCGACCCAGGTGTTAAGCCAACAGCACCCAGATTAAGGTTTGGGTTAGGTTGGCTTGGGCCTAGGGTAGCAGCTAAGGAAGGATTATAATCAGTAGGTCTCCTGACCTTAACAGGTGCCCCCTGAATTGAAAAAGAAATTTGGATTAGCACCAATGGATATACTTGCATTCTTGCATAACAAAATGAAAAAAATGATACCAAGCTTTGGATTACAGTCAAAAAGATACCTCGAAAATAATCCCATCCAGAGCCATCGCATTGCTAGCTTCCTCAACAGACCTCATCTCCACAAAGGCAAACTTCTTGTCATGATTAATGTAAACATTGACCACAGCATCACCTGCACACAAATTAAATCAATTAGGCACATTACAATGTCAAGAAACTGGTGGCACACAATTCGTTGAAGTTTATTATGTACCTGGGCCAGCAGTGTTTCCCCCAATCTTAGCCATAACTTGACTGAAGAAAGTTGCAACAGACTGCAGTATAACAAGATCAGAAAAAGATTAAAAAAAAGCCAAATTGTCACAAACAATGCTATCTCAAGTAGGATCAATATCTGAAAAATGGAATGTTAAATTTAGAAATCCGAGTAAATATTGATTCCTAATTTTTTTAATGTTGGAAAGACTTGGAAGACAAAATTTGCATTAAAATAGAAAATGCATACATATAGTGGGACTGAGACACATTAGCATCATTTCCTCAACTCAAATATTACAAGAATCAGAAGAGTATGTCAAGAGTGTGGTAAGATACTCTAACAAGCTTTGATCAAATGACTAAAATTAATTAGCAAAAAAGATATTTAGCAGATAGCCAAACCAACTTCACTATTCCCGGTTAGAAATTCCAATATTCTATATTACCTGCTCATTAGCTGTAGGAGGGAGGCCTCCAACATACACCCGCCTAGCATGTCGTGTAGCCTGTAAATTCAGTACATCAAATACAGGCCATAATCAGGGAAAGCCATGCTAAAAGGGAAAGAAGGTAAGTCACTAAATCTCATCTCACTGAGAAGCATTTTTACCTGTTGAGTCATAGCCTGCACTGGCATGACAGGGAGAGCACTAAATTGCTGCATCTTAAAAAGGAAAAAAACAAGAATAAAGTGAAATTAATAAGAACTTGACACTAAATAACCATAGCTGGGAAAAAAGAAACAAAAAATACCTGACTTGTAGCCAACGGAAACATATTTGGAAACATTCCAGGAATTGTAGGATTTGCCCCAGTGATCTGACCTGCAAACAAAAGAAAATTGCATCTCAGAACAATCAGAACAAACTCACTACTTCCACTTTTTGCAATCCTAGTACATAAGAATCAAATGGATCCTTTTGCTCCAAAAGGCACGAGCTTAAGCATAATTAAACCTTGTTGCGTATATTGTATCAATAAGATTAAAGGAGCATTGTAAACAAGCTTTAGAGATAATATTTGTGTCTACCAAAGTAGGTAATAGTTTCCAGTTGAAGACGAACAAGACCCACCAAAAACAGGTGCATTGATTCCTCCGTGGACATAAAAGCTACAGATGTCGGCTCACGCCCATTGTCAGCACAGTGGGGCTAGTAGCCCAACATTGCCTTCTTAGAACATATGACAAGACATAGAAACAAAACAAACAAACACCAAACACAAGACAAAAAACCAAAGCACCTTTTAGTTCCAGAATTATATCACTAAGTAAAAAGAAAGACAAAATTACACACCATGGGAAACCAATCCTCAAAGGCTATATATTCATATAATAACTGAACAAAGCTTACCAAGTTAACACCATGCAATTTGATATGAATTTTCCATACTAGGACAAACAAAGAGAAAAAGGCAGTTAAGATTAAAAATTGCATAATATATACATGAGTAAATGTACCTGCAACAGCAGAAGCACCAGTCAACATAGCAGAGGCAGGGGGAGCCATATCAAAACCACTAGTCCTTTTGCTGCAAGTAAATTAAATTAGTTAAAGTAAAACACACCCACATCTAACAAAATTCTTAAAACGAGATGCTTTGAAATGATCAAGGAACAGAAAGGGGTGCCCTTCCACCTATAATATTTGAAATAATGATAGAGGTCCCCATCATTTAGCCATATTAAGGTATTCTAATTGAATTATTTCCTCAAATTTAAATTATCAAGGACGTACCTGAACTGAAATAAAATGGATTTTAGTTATCTATTTAAACTATTTCATTCTTCCACATGCTTTCACAAAATTATACTAGTTCTGTTCCACTTGCACATCCACCAAATATTATATAAAACAAAACAGAATTCCCAAATGGCAGCCACATGCATGATATGTTAAGCAGACATCTATATACTGTATGTTAAGGATCTTTCCAAGAATTCACCTCTTTGAACGAGAACGCGAACGTGACCTTGATCTATGCTCAGATCGACCCCCTGACCGGGATTGAGATCGAGACCGAGACCTGCGCCTATGCTTATCCTCTCTATCATAATCCCTTCTTCTGTACTATCAAATAATGTCAGGTAACAATTGAAAATAGAATACAAATATGAATGAAAAACAATTGATTGAAAATAAAAATGCCACTAAAGTTTTGGAAATACAAGTGTAAATTCAGATGCAAGACAATAATACATTGCATGCAATAAGAATATCTACTGAAAAACTGATGCCGATGAAAACCCTCAAGCTCCAACTCAGATACAAGGTAGTAAGATCCCAAACAAATTTTTACCTGTCAAAGTCACGACTTCTGTGATAATCATCGTCATCTCTATCCCTTGTCCTTTCCCTTCTCTCACCACGATCCCTGTGTCGATCTCTATGATGGCGGTCCCTGTCACGGTCCCTTTCCTTCTCACCATCACGATCCCGGTCCCTCTCCCTGTCTTTGCTCTTATCCCTATCTCTGTCCTTGTCCCTGCTTCTCTCCGAATCCCTATCCCTACTTTTCTCCCTTTCCCTGTCCCTCCCCTTTTCCCTTTTTCTCTCCCTGTCTCTCCCTTTCTCCCGCTCCTTATCTCTGCTTCTGGAAGAATCTCTGTCATAATCGCGAGATCCATGCTGCCAAAATATGATAAAAAAAAGATTAACAGGGAGTAAACAAGTCCTTATCTTTCAAACTTGATAATAGCAATGATGCATACAAAAGTAAGGTGAAAAACAAGAATATGCTTCACAATCAGCATACAAGAACCAAACAACAGGCACCACACAAGCCACAATCACAAACCAATCTGCAAAGAATACATCACAATCGTACATAAAATACCTGAAAAGCAGCTAAACCCAATGTTCCCAATTTTTAATAATTTACATTTTATATTATATTTAAAAGGAAGATGTGAGAACGCCAGATAAAATCATATGATAAAGCATAAGCTTTTAGTGACAGATTGGCAAGAAAAAGAAACAGCAGCATAGGACACAAAGCACAGACTTTATCAGAACCAAAGCATCTCTAATTACACAGTTAAATCAAGAAAGGGGGGAAACAGAAAACAAAATCCCACCCCAAATCTCACCATAACCTACACAGCTCTAGTCAGTTTTACACGCAGCAATGGTGTTAAGATTCAAAACAGGGGAAACAGAAAAACCCTGACCCGAAACCCCAGCTTAGGAAAAGAGGGAAAGGCAGAAAAACCCTAATTTCGCATCGACATGAAACGGCGCAGAAATTAACACAAAAAAAGGGGAGGGGAAGAGAAAAAAATGAATTGATGAAACAGAGAGAGAGCATACGCGAGATTTGGAATCGGTGAGATCGTCGTGGGTGGGTAAAGGAGAGGAATCAGGATGAGGCTGATGATGAGAATTGTGAAGTTCCTCTTCTTCTCCGTTCCCTTCGTATCTCTCTTCGTAATCGGTCATATCTCTCTCTCTCTCTCTCTCTCTCTCTCTCTCTATGTTGAGTTTGAGTGAGTTCTTTGTTTGTTTCCCCTTACTGTTCTTGTTGGTGAATGGAGATATATCACTCACTCACACAGCATTCCTCTCAATGTGTCGGCCTAATTAGCCCATTCCAATTGGGTTTTACTTACCCCTATGTTAGGGCTAGTCCTGCACTTCTTTTGCTAAGTTCACCCCTAACCTTTTGATGATTTTTTCTTTACCATAACACCCCTAACAAAAATGTATTTCTACTTTCCAAAATTAATTTATACCCCCTAATACATACTGGAAATATGTTTTCATTGTGTATTAATTCAAAATATATATTTCTATTGTGTATTATAATTGCAATTTCTTTATTTTCTTTTATCTATGACCAATTTCAATATTAACACACAAACCAAAACAATACAAAAAAAAAAGTGAAACAAACATAAAATGATAGAAAATAACATCAGTTCTCTTTACTCTTCCTCCTCCTCATCCTCTGATGCACCCTATTCAAGTGATTGACTATGTGAATGACAACGTCTCATGCGTGATGCGATAGGCATTAGTGCTTACAAGATCCATATCCATCAATACAATATGCTTTGCCCGACCAACAAACTCCTTGTCATAAGCCTCATTGGTGGAATAATGGTCAGGTAGTGATCAAGGAATCTTCTACATGTGTTGAAACTACTACAATTATTTCTCAAGAAGATGAGGGCATAACTATGAGCCATAGCGAAGAAATCCAAAGAATGAAAAGATGTCAAGGAACAATTGCCTATATCTGTGCTTCCTACATGGCATCCAAATCTTATTAACTACTACCTCCGACCCCTAATACTTATCATCCTAAGTTTTTTACATAGACCAACAAATAGGAGTGTTCAAGGGTACGAGTAATCCATGAAACCGACCCAATTAGTTCAATTTGGGTTTTCTGAGATGTTTATAATAAACACCATTCATACTTGTGGAAAGAAAGAGGATTTCTCAACTTCAATAACAAAAACAACTATTACTATTTTCATGATACATTTTGAATTTCAAACTGTGTTATAGGATTGGTTTGGATATCTAAAGCAATCATAGTAAAGGCTCAATTCCTTTTGGCCCAACATGTAATCCTAAAGTGGAAGGTTTTTAAAAATAAAAAGGTTAAATTACTTATTTGGTCCCTATAGTTTGAAAGTGATTTTTTTAGTCCCTATAGTTTACATTTTAATTCTTTTTTAGTCCCTGTAATTTTGAAAGTGATCTTTTAGTCCCTATAGTTTTATGATTCTTACTTTTTTAGTCCTTATAACTTTTCAAATTATAGGGACTAAAAGAGAATTAAAATACAAACTATAATGACTAAAAAGAACATTTTTAAACTACAGAGACTAAAAGAAAATTAAAATGTAAATTATAAAGACTAAAAAAACCACTTTCAAACTATAAGAACTAAAAAGGTCAAAATCATAAAACTATAGGAACCAAATGAGTAATTTAACCAAATAAAAATGGTCAGGATACTTTGTATGTTGACATGTGTAAAATGTTACCTAATAGTGACTTCAAGATGTTTATAATATAAAACAAAATATAGATATAAATGTGTAAAACGTTACCTTAACAAGGACTTCAAGATGTTTATAATATAGGTATCAATATAAATGCGTAAAATGTTATCCTAAGAGTGATTTCAAGATGTTTATAGTATAGATAACAATTAGCATAATGTACTTCCTAAATTAGATACTCGAGGAATTTTTAGTATATTGTCAAATATTTGTTAATTATTAATTTTACAATTGTTTGGCACCAATCCAATGGTTTCGATGTGTTGCAAGAACTCGCTAGAGCTTCAGACAATTTAATCCTCGACTATTGTCTAAAAACACATTAATTTAGTCCTTTTCGTCGAATCGACGTTAACACCGTTAGGATGTGAATTATAACAGTTTAATTTACAAATAGTGACGGCTAAAGCCACCAGTATAATATTTTGTCAAATCCACAAATAAGTCTTTTTCCCACCTTTGTGCTCTAAAGCATCGAGCACCCATACCAGACATGTGCAGAACCCCCCTTGTAATATTTGAATCGTTGTCTACTACCACCCGCACCTTTCCCTCCTCGCCGATCCCTACTTCCACCCACACGCGCACGATGCACCACTTGGTTCACGTCGACTTGACCCAACTTCGCCATCGTTGTTGCGTAGCACAGCAGCAGCTTCACCCAAAATGCATCTTTGTTCGTAGGTTAGAACGTATAGACCTTCATTGGTGCATGTCGCCGCGAGCACCCATTCACTCCCTCAGCGCTGCCACCAAACTCAATTGCGTCGACAATGTTTGGCTAACTTGGTTTGTCACAAAGTTGGCATTGTGGGCGCGTCAAACAACCTCTGATAGAGGTATTGAGAAAAACCCAAGTCTTACATTAACTAAAAATAAAGTCAAATTAGAATATATAAATGAGGAGCAACCCTCCTCCCTTGAGCTAGCTTTTGGGGTTGAGTTAGGTCTCTCACATTCATTTTAAGATGGTATTAGAGCATATTCAATTCAATATTAATCCAAAGGGCCACCCACCAATTTGTTATTCACGCACAAAAAAAAATCCAAGAAGTGGTAGTATGTGAGGGGGTGTATTGAAAAAAAAATCCAAGTCATATTCAAGATTAATAAAAAAAGATCACTCACTATTGTTATTTTACGCACCAAAAAGCCCAAGAAGGGGTAGGGTATGAGGAGATGTATTAGAAAAAATCCAAATCTCATATTTAAGATTAATAAAAAAAAAAGAGTCGCCCACCATTTATTATTTACACACCACATGTAAAAATAACACTATACAGTGACTACAAAATGCCACTTTTCTTAAAAGAAAATAGTTA
The DNA here is from genome assembly GCF_000004515.6 of Glycine max. NCBI lineage: Eukaryota > Viridiplantae > Streptophyta > Magnoliopsida > Fabales > Fabaceae > Glycine > Glycine max. The sequence continues at coordinate 51,029,181 of NC_016091.4, forward strand.
GCATTTGCAATCTAATGACATCAATTAAATTCCACGAAAAGAATTAAATTGATGCATTTAAAGAATCAAAATCAATCTTTTAAAAACTTAGAGATTAAATTGAATATTTTAGAATAAATAATTTAGAAATCAAATTGATAATTAAGCCAATATCAAATATTGAATGATTCATAGGTTTTTTTTTTCTTTTTATTTGTGCGCTTTGCTTGTGGAATTGGATTACCAGTCAATCGGATTAATTAATATGCTTTAATGAATTTTAAGGCTGTTGGACGTGGACCCAGAATATATCAAATTATTAATTATTAATAAATGCTAATTAACAAGTCAACATGCACCTCAATTGTTAGCATTATTCTTTACTTTCTTTTTTGAATTTATATAATATATAATATATATAAAATATATGTGTAAGAGTTAGTTTCTTAAGTTGTACGTAATTATTTATTAAAACTCTTTTTACGCCAGTTTTTGTTATATTTTGTTATATCTCATTTTATTTTAAGCCGTAACAGTCTTGTAAGTTTGAAGACTAACTCGTATAGATGCAATACAAGTAAATTTCAAGAATTAATAAAATGTAAGTATAGAATGATTTCAATTGCTACATTATTTCTGGAATAATAGTAGTATATAAAGACTTTTGAATCAGACTATGGTCAAGCAGGGGCAGGTATAAGCAACAATTGTTCGTTCCAACAAAGCAACTCCCTGAATTGATGACATCTCCAGAGCCATTAATGACTTGTGTAAATCAGAATGAATTCCAAATATCAATCGCAAAAAATAGAAGTACGTCCACAACACATCATATCATATAGTAATTATATAAGTTTTGATGATAACAATAATAAATGGCTCATGTGAGATGAAATAAAGGGAGCAAATTGTGTTCTTCAACTACTCTGGGCAAAAAGGCCTCCACAAACGAGACCTGTGGCTTGGAATGTTGAAGTGCCTGATCCTCCCTTCTTGCTCCTTGAAATACCCTTCACAGAGAAAAGCCTTAGAGAACATGTCCTCCACTTTCCTATCCACATCATGCACAAAAACATCGGTTTGGCCGCGTTCCTTGTTCCGGGCAATCAAGCCAGCAGTGTAGATTGCACTCATCCTCCCTGGCGCCTCATCGAAGTAGCCGGTGGGTGCATCCACCATGATCACGTCCCAATCAATGTCATAAACCTCACTCGGGAGCCCCTTGTGTGCAAGAGGGCACCTGGAGAATCTCGGGTCCGTAACCTTCTGGCAATCCTCCTTCATTCCAGTTTTCATGAGCTCTTCAGCCTGGTGGACCTGTGTGTCGTACATGACATGGTAGGACTCCAAAGAGGGTACCTTCTCCTGGATTTGGTCGATCCAGGACTTGTCCTCCTCGAGGAAAACCGTCCGGCCGCCGTAATTTAGCGATGTCCACATGAGGCTGTCATGGCCAAGGCCGAACACAAGGAAGTTGCATGGAGACTTCTTCTCAAGTACCCTTGCTGAGACTGATATCTCGTGGAGGGTCTGCTGAGGCGTGACGTTGGCGGTCGCATAGTGGATGATGGCATTGGCTAATGATGGAGGGGCCTTGGTGCATGGGGGGTTCAAGGGGGGTGAATTTGGGCATGATGATGATGATGGTGTGCCTGCATTTTCTGTTTCTTGTGGTGACACTGGTACTATTGTGTCTGAGCTTGACATGTTGGTTTGTGAGGTGAGTTGAGGAGACAATGAGAATATGGATGACCTGAATACCAAGATGAAGAGGCAGAAAACCGCAAGGCTGAGAAGGGCTACCTTGAAGGTACATGTGAATTGGGTTGTTTTGGATCTCATTGTTGCTTTGCTGCTTTATTGAAGGATATGATCAGATCTCAAGTAAAGGCAGATATATAGTACTCTCGGTTTTGTTTGAGCAAGAATTTGGGCATTTATGTGAAAAAAGTTGTGTTGGAAATCTGAATCTGCTTGGGAGTAAAGTGAGGTCAAAGTGGCTTTAAAAGAGAATGGGGGAAAATTAGTAACAGTCTTTGCACGAGATTTCTAGTTAATTAGTCATGAGGTGTCATACATTTATACTATATGTACTACCTACTAAAGGAACCATTTGGGTGAGAGCACCTAACGTTTGTTGTGATGTTGTGGGGCTCAAATAATGTGGTATCTTCAGATATACTATTTTTTTTATTAAGTCTATAATAATGATAGGATAATGTAAAGGATGACTTATAAGAAAGAAGAGCAGGTAAAGTGACACAAACGATTAATCATGTTTGTTATGATTAGGAAACATGCATTACTTGTATAAAGCAGGTACAAAGGAAGACATTTGGACCCCTTGATTTTGACTATAAAGCTACTAAGGTAACTTTGGGTGCTTAAATGTTTGTCAAGGTTGGTAGAACTGCAATCGTGCTGAACAGTTGGTGTTTTATAAATATTTTGTCGTCTTAAACAAAAATGAAATGCCACCTATAGATGTTATCTGATGTCTGACTCTATTCATGTAAAAGAGATCATGGAGTAGTTTCAAGTTGATTATTTGTGCAATAAAGTATAGCACCGAGTCAATTAATTATTTGTGCATTGCTGTTTTTTTAGTAATTAATTTTATAATAAATTTGATCAGTAAGAAGTTATCAAAGTATTAGAGGTGGGGTTTGAAACCCAACCCCTGCTTACAACACCACTTTTTTTTTAACCACCGGAAAAGTATAGCATGTGTAATTTAATTGAGTAAGGAATCAAAATTGTATATATATTTACTACTAAATAAGCAATATATAGTATATAAAATCAAGCAAACAATAACTATACTTTTTAATATTTTTTGTCTTAATTACAACATACTCGCTTTGTTTTAAATATTTTTATTTTGTAAAATTGTGTTTTTTTTCTTTGTATAATTTAGTAATTAAAATAAAATTTTATTATCAACGAAATATTTTTTATTTATTTCAATAAAGAAATTATATTTATATCATACATTTCCAATTAATCTTATTTATTAATTTATATTTATTAATAAATCTTTATGTATATTAATATTATTAAATATTTATTTATAAAGAAAAACTTATTTAAAGCAAAGTGATAAGTTTTATTAACACATATATAAATATATAATATTAAAAATATAAGTTGTTATTTTTTTTATAATATCATATTGTTTATTAGTAATGACAAATATGTGTTATTTTTATTTCTTACTTTTTTATTTTTGTGTACAATAGCGTATGAGATTAAAACCTAACATCAACTTGTCTAGTATTATCCCATCTTTTCTACCATCTTTTCTACAGTAAGTATTATCCTATCTTTTTTTTATCTAATATATTCATTTCTAATCCTATCTTGTCTAGTATGTCTACTCGTTCAATGCAACATTCTCATCTTCGCTATCTTGAGTTTATTGTCTTGCCTTTTTACTACTCAACATTCAATTCCATACAACATTGCAAGTCTGATAACTGAGTGATAAAATTTTAAGCGTAAGTGGTAACTTTCGCAGATAATACCCAAAGCACTCCTCCATTTCATCCATCCCACTTGGATCTTATGATTTACATCTCCCTTTATTTATTTTGTTGTCTTGTATGATGGGTCATAAACACTTAAACTGTGTGACTAGCAGGAAGGTATGTTCAAGTTTTATCTCAATGCATAAAACACTTTTTATTCTTAATTATAAAATATACTAGACTTTAATTTAATAAAGCAAGAAAAATTATTCAAAGGACATCTAATTAAGTCAAATTAATGCAATTCTGTTTCGTATGATCATTTTAGTTTTAAGTGAAGCAGGCTATTTCATATTTTTGAGTCATTTTTCCACCAAAATGTCAGTCCCAAAATTTTATTCAAGTTGAATAAATAACAATTATATACAACATATGTGATATACATGTACAACATGATTAATGTGCATAATGATTTTAACAAAAGTTGGGAAATCTACAATTAACAAATAAGAATTAGTCAAGGTGAAGAAATGTAAGAACTTACATTTGAGGCCAAATTTATTGCAATATTTGTGGAAGAACTTTCTGATTATTCAGGAAAAGTACTTACTACATAATCAAATTGTTCATTACATTTATCTTTACCACAAGTAGCATCACTTGCTGCTCTTTGCTTAATTTTAACCGCACAAGGCAGCTTGCAAAGATGGGATCCATGCTTACACGAATAATGAAAACAGAGAAGTTGAACAGAGTTCTGCAAAATACTGAAAACAAAAGTTTTCATACCTTTTCTTCATTTTGGCACAATAGCATTCCGTTGATCTGAGTCATTAACCAGTAAGTTTAATTTGTTCAAGTGGCAAAGTAATCCCATCCCAATATCTTCAAAACAATGACAACATTTAATAACATTAGTTCTTTACGATTTTCTCTAGTGTTCTAGCCTATACCCAGATACCCAGGGGGTTTTTCATTACACAATAAGATGACAATAAATAGGTTTTGTGGTGATTTCAAAGCACAAAAGTTTGCACTTACAGATAGCGGAAGTTATAAAATAACTGTTGAATAGGTTTCAAACAAATAAGATAAGATCGTTGTGTAGTCCCCAGATTGAAATCCAGTGTTGTGATCAATGAAGTAAGGAACCTGTAGAGGACAACGTTTCTATTCATGCAAGGATTTATGTTGATAGACCATAAAATAATCCAAAAAGAATATATCAAGATATGAAAACTTCACTTCCTAGTTCCTACCCTTTTGCATTTTGTACTCATCATTATTATTATTAGACATAATAACCTAACTGTTTGGGATAATATCGAGGGATTTTAACAATTTCATGGTTTGTTATACATGTGCATCAGTGCAAGTATTTTATTATCAAAATCTCAGTTGCTGATTTTCCCATCAACAGATCATAAATCCACATTTTTTTCCTTTAAAGCGCATCTCTCACTTTAGAAGAGTCAAATCCTACTTAAGATGTATAGTCTGATATGGCTGCAAATCCATTGCATAATTTCTAACTGGGAATAAATACCCAACATATCTAGAAGGATACAAATTTCATTTCAATAAAACTTTGATACAACTTTGTATGACCCACTAAATTCTAACCTCTTTAGATCCAGAAGCATCCAAGAGTAACTTCATTCGAGGAGACCCTTCTCCTACATTTTGAAGAATGTAAGGAAGTTCCAATTCGCATAATGCCTCACGCACTATTCGAGCATTCTACAAAGTGAAATTTTAAATCTATGAAGTTAGAAGAAGAAATATATCCAATCACTTTGTGAGATAGTATGATACTTGGCATTACAAGGACAGTGGGCAAAACATGACAAGCATGTCAAATCTAGTTCCTCTAATGATCCTAACATTAACCCCAGTGAACACAAATGCAAAATTTTCAGCACATCATATGAATGTCTTCATTCAATCGAGATTGAATTTAAAGGAAAAAAACCAAGCACAAAATATAACTGATTCCCTTTTCAGACCACAATTTGGGCCAATTGAAAACTGTAGGTTGAGCAGATAAGCAAAGTTCTCTCCATGTTTGCTTTTCCTTCACAAATTAGAGATAGAAAAGCATTATCTTACAGGGTTATTTTCATATGAGAAGAGCTCCAACTTTCCTGGAGGAGGGTCAGGCCTGGAATGTTCCCAACGCGTCATTCCTCTACCTGCTCGAAGTATTGTCGGCATCCATCCAGTGAAAATAGTGCTGCACAAGAATGTGTCATCAAGAACAAATAAAATAGAAAATCTCTCTTTATCAAAGCCATGGAATATGGAACAGCCCTCAGCACAGACACTCTGGTTAGTGGCACCATCTCTTTGTCACGCAACTCACAATCATATATATATATATATATATGCTTCAGTACTCCTTAACAATCACTTTGAGTCACCCCAAGATGAGCAACATACTATTTGTGTCACAGCCATGATATACAATTTATTTAAATGTTAATATGCTTTTGTGAAAATATTACAGTAAAATATTATGGTTCCTTTCCACCTAACCAATAAATGCAGCAATTTTATACGGTGAAGATTGAACTTGAGTTTCCTCCCAAAACATGTGATTAATAATATATCTTATGTTCATTTAAGAAGTGATTTACATCTAATACCTCTCCAAAAGTCCCGATGATGGACTTCTGCCTTCTCCATATCGCTCAAACAAGTATTTTACGATATCACCTACAACAACAAACCAAGCATAAGGAAGATTGAAGTAAGAGAGAAACACAGACAATCAGCATTAGTTTGGATGTTGGAGTTGAGACTACAATTGCATTTATTAAATTAAATAAAAACTAATTAAAATATGTGAGATTATGTTCTGATATTATTCCTCATATTGTATTTATTACTAGAATATTCTATTTCTTATTAATCAGTAATTAATTGTTCTTGTAATCAATATTGATTCTCTTTTCCATAATATAAACAGCATGAGGTGTGGTCTACATTGACACACAACATACAATAAACATTGTCTTATATGGTATTAAAGCTTATGTTCTTCTTGAGAGAGGAATAACGAAAACCCGTGCTCCACCGGGGACCTATTGTCCCCAGTGGACCTTTCTGCTTCTCTCCTGTCTTTCCGGCAACATGTTTCCATATTCTAGTGAGCCCTTTTGCTCACTTCCCTTCTTCCGACGACCCTTTCTCATTCTCTGGTGCATTTTCTGACCACCGCAGAACATCATTACTTTTCTGGCAACCTATCCAGCCAGCTACCCCACTGTTTGAAGCACTTTTCGTCAATCTACAAGGTGTTTACAGCGTCAAGAACGAACCATCGACACTCCCTCATGCACGTCTTAAAGACGCACCAAACAGCTTCTATGCTAGATGCATTTCCAGTGCATCGAAGCGCATGCAGCCTACATGAACGACCCTAACCTTGTAGTATCGCCTCGATCACAGTTGTTCTGTGTATTGATTTGATGGTTCTTTGTTTTTCTTTTTCACGCAGCCCCTCTTCGTAGTAAACAATACCGCACAGCTGCTTTGCCCTTGTGTGAAAGAATTCCCGACACCTTTTCGTCAGAGCTCACCTCGACCACTGTCGCCCATCACCAAAGACCATCACACCGTCCACGTGCACAGCTAACTCAAAACACCTCTGCACGCAGCCCCACATAGGACCCTGGCACGTGAAGTTCACGCAGACAACGCGTGATGCATTTCCATCACACTGGTCTCCATCATCACTACGGGACTTCATTTCTATTGGATTGACCACATTTGTAACAAGCTTGGTTCATATCACACATATGCTCCTACTTGAGGGGGAGCGCGAGATTATGTTTTGATATTATTCCTGATGTTGTATTTATTACTAGAATATTCTATTTCCTATTAATTAGTAACTGATTGATCTTGTAATCAATACTAATTCTCTTTTCCATATTATAAATAGCATGAGGTGTGGTCTACACTGACACAACATATAGTAAACACTGTCTTATAAAATAAATCAATGAAATGCAACTGACTGAAATCGAACTAGTCAAAATCCTTTACTAACACAACTGAAACAGACAAATATGGAAGTTCAGGTAAGAAAATGCAAAGAAGAGGAATAATAAGCCATCAACATGAATCAATCCAAACCAGTGAACAATATGAAAATGGAGATAATTTATGTCATTGCCACTAAACAAGACAATCAACAACCATTTGGAGAAAGAACAGGGAGAAAACTTGCTTGCTTACCACTTTCATATATAAAAATACCACTTTTTTGATCAATGATGAAAGGAAACCTGCAAAAGAACATCGCCGTAGCAATAATATATAAAAAGATACGGACAACATTAAGCTATTTCACTTGAATTAAATATGTTGTAAAATGAAAATATGCAAGACAAATGTAATAGAAGTTGAAATGCAGGTCATATTGCAAGTGCTTCATTGGGATTAGTCAGCATATATTTTTTATTTTTTTGCTCAGCGATTAGTCAGCATATATAATACAAGGAAATATACTGACAAAAAAATTTGAGACATGATACCCAAAATCTTATTCTAAAATTTCAAAGTTCCGCAATACTGCAAAATAACATTAAAAAAAATCATTAACAGATCAAAAGAAACAATATATCATGGTGAACTACATACTGTTCTTTGCCACCAGTTCTTCTGACCACCTCTCTGTGTCTTACAGAACCCTTAGGACAGGGATAGACCTATTGATGACATCAATAGGAGTAATATTAGGGGAACAGATGGACAAGAATCAACCACAAATCAATTTCTCATCATCTCTTGTCACTAATGTGTATATCACCATTGATTGATTAACATTAATTAACTTTCTTACAAAAATCCTTTCCCTTGTACTTGAGCAAGCTACATTATCTCTGTTTTGAAAAAATCAATATCCAAGCAAATGCAAGCCATACTGGCATTCAACACTTTCTTGTAACGTGGCATTCTAAAATAACTTGTGTGATGTCCAAAATTAGAGGAACTGATTGAAAAGAATCAACCATATATCAATTCTCATCATCTGTTGTCAATTGTCACAAACCAATAGGAGTAATATTAGGGGAGCCAATTGACAAGAATCAAACATAAATCAATTTCTCATCATCTCTTGTCACAGAGGTGTATATCATCATTGATTGATTATCATTAATTAAATTTCTTCCAGAAAAATTCTTTCACTTGTACTTTCGCAAGTTAGATTATCTCTGTTTTGGCAAAATAAATATCCAAAGCAAATGTGAGGCATACTGCCATTCAGCACTCTCTTGCAATTCAGCATTCTAAAATAACTTGTGTGGTGTCCAATTTCATGTATAGAGCCTATAATTTCAATAATTGATTTAAGCTGTTTTGACAAAACAAATGAATTTGTCCGACCTATATCATTGTTGTATTAATGGTTAAAAATGACATTTTCTCAATTTAATTTTGATACTGATACCCCCCACCTCAAAAAAAAAAAAGAAGAAAAAAGAAAAAGAAAAAGGAAATGACAGTTGTTGGAATTTGTTTGAATATCAGTGTTCTAATAGGAGTTGATAGGATAGGATTACAGGGTTACATTGTTGAAAAGGTTGCTAACACATTAGATTCAACTACTGTAAATTGTAGACATAAACCCCAAAATTCTAGGAGCGTATCTTATTGGCAATGAAAAATAGTGCTCCATTGAAACAGACAAAACTCAGTCAAGGGAAGGGAGCATTCGATATTGAATATGGTGGTAAGTGTATGTGAAGACAGCTAACCTCTACAGAAAGATCTAGTTCAGTCAAAGCTTCCCGGACCCTTCTACAAAAGGGGCATGCCTCTGTTGAAAAATAATGCTTGAAAGATTTATGATGGGACAATCACAAAATTCAATGATAAAATAAAATTACAGAAATATGTGAGAGGTCAAGACCAAAAAAAAAATGTTTGAGAATCCTAGTATGAAGGTGCAGTTGAGGATAACAATAAGAAACTACTTTTATCTGGGTATAGTGTTATTAACATTGAGGCCAAGACTGGTGCTTAGCAATAGTAATGCACTAAAAATAAATAAGCTTCTGGAATTTTGATCAATTTCAATAACTAAGTCAAAGAAGAAAAATATGTTTGCCTATTATTTGCAATAGCATCATCAAGGGTTCTTCCTGAACCTGTAATGTGGAAGAGGCGTACCAAATTCAAAAAGCTGCAAACTAAAAGGAAGATCTGAAGTGATTTCTTTGTTCAGTGAACTCTCAGCTATGGATTTTGTTCCCCATGCAAACCTTGACAAGCTAGCCAAGGAAGATGTTGCTAGCTACCATTCATCATAAAAACTTGAAAGGTTAGTCAATTATAAGGTGCATGGAAAATATAAAGAATACATTGCATATATTTGTCTCCAGACTCAATTACATGGCACACAGCTTCATCACATGGACAAAAGAACTTAATTAAATAAAATACACCTCCATTTAAAGGTACCAAAATGATGTGCCAACAATAACATGCTAAAAATGTTAAAAGAAAGAGAAGGGAGCAAGAAAACACGTGTGAATTTATTTTTTTAAATGAACTTAAAATTATTTTCAGTTTGGGAGCAATTAGCCTTTAGCCCCCCATGTGGTCAACCACCAAAGCAGCTGTTTTCATCTATTTGAGAAGCCTTCTGTTACACTTGTACTACATGCCTATGTGATAAAATGCATAATGATTTAAATACTTAAAGACCCCTGCAACTCCAGAAACAAAGTTGTATTGCAGATGAAGGCAATAGGTAACATAACAGGTATGTTGTATCTGGTCTGATATCTAACATTATACATAATGAAATTTACAATGAAGAGGGCAAAGTAAGAAAGAGGGATAAATCAAATCACCTCGAAAGTAAAATTGCGTGGTTGAGAAGGATCTCTTGCCTGCCAGTGCCACAACACAAACAGTAATCAATAAAGAAGACACTCACTGTATAAGAAAATCAAGTATCGAATTTTAAGTTGACAAATAAATGGTTTGAATGAATAAAATATAAAATTGAGGCAATGAGCGTTGGATGGAAATAAAGAATTAGTTGAGTCTGAAAAGTACATTCATAGGTAGATACGAGAAAGAAGAATAGTGGGTTACTATACAGAGAAGAGCTTGAGTAAGGGACAGAGAAATGAGAGAAGGGAGGTGGATGTGGATTGGGTTGCATCTGAATTTGATTTTGCGACAATTCTAAGTCTCTGCAAATCCCAATTCCTATTATGGCTGGTCCTGGTCCTGGGGGTGCAGAATTGCGGCATAACACCAATGCTATTGCATGGAGAGTAGTGAACACACAGTGACATGTTTGCTTGATTTTCCCAAACGCAATTTCAGTCTTCTCCAAACCCCTTCACAGTAACACCGTTTAGTTTTTTTACAAGTTTTATATTGGTCAACTAATTAAAAATCATAAATATTAACTTACCATATATACTGATTGGATAAAATTCGTGAAACCTTTTATATTCTCATTGAAAATATTATTTATTTGTTTTTATAAAAATCTTTAGAGGTTTATAATATTCTTTTTAAAACGATTTCTAACTACAACTGTTTCTCTCATTTACATACCATTACATTAATATGTGGTTGCAACTCATTTACACTAATTAATTAAATAAATAAAATTAAGGATAATCTAAAAATATAATTGAAAAATAGAAAATTAAATTAATTAAAAGATAAATAACCAATTTATTCCTTATATTTTGTATTCGATGATAATTTTGTCTCTATACTAGAGAAATGATCAATTTAATTCATAAAAATGTAAATATTCTGACAATCCAGCCATCAAATTAACGTTGTTTTGGTTATTGTTGAGTACATATGTGACAATCCAGGTTTACCAATACTGTTTCGAACTATGTTAGTGATACTTGTTTTTTTGCCATTATTGATCTTTAAATTTATGAAGTTAAGGACTATTTTTTGAAGAAGTTGATTCTTCTTTATTGTTGTTATGCAGCGAAAAAATTGATACTAAATGATAAAATGATTCATGCTTTTCATTCTTAAATTGCAAATTTTGTTTATTACATTGGGTCAAATTTCTAATGCATGTGATAATACTCGTAATTAAAAAAAAGGGTTCAAATACAAAATCATCATTCACGCATCTATGGTGCAACTGAATAACGAAACTATGACCTTACCCTATGAATTCCTCTCTCGTCTTCAACGCACAGGAAGATATTGTCTTCAAACAACGACAAAAAATGTCATCATCATTGACCACCAACAATGCAAATGGCGAGAAGGAAAAGAATAAGGAACAATGGGTTTATGTGCTTCTCTCTCAATGGTAAAATGAAACTAATGAATGATCAATTTCTATGGTAACTTTTAGAGATGAAAACAAAAGGAGAAAAATGATAAGTTGGTCCATAAGCCCAGCACCCAGCACATGAAGTTCACTTATGACTTATAGATTTATCATGTCATAAAAAAAAGTTAATAAAAATAGTGATAACTTGTAAGTTCAAAAGACTAAAGTGATAATTTACCTTTAATTCTTATGATCTATTTTGTTCCTTAAAATTGTTAGAGGCTAACAGGATGGAAGCAGTTTAGTTTGTTCCCGGTGCAGTGGAGCCATGAAGCTGATTTTGATTTGCTTGTTGGAGGCGGAGAATTGAGAAGAAAATGAGAGCACACAACGTGACCCAGCTGCATGGTTGACTCCCTCACACGACCCTCTTCTTCACACCGTCGCTCAAAATCTCTTGGACCTCTTGCAGGTTCCTTTAGCTACTTAGTTAGCTTCCCTTCCCTTCTAAATTCCAACTTCAATTCTCTTTCCGCTCCTCCTGGTATCTATCTCATTCTCCACTCGCTATTAGCATTAATTAATTGATTGATCCCAGCCCCAGGTGGCGTTGAAAAGCTTATTGCCATGGATGACTCCTATGATATGCTTCAAGCCTGTAAAAATGCTCACCACAATGCCGCAGTCGAGACCCACTTTCTTGTTGCTGACCAAGAGTTTCTGCCTATGATTTTATTTCATGTCACGCTTTTCTGTTTTGGATTGTTCTTACTTATATATTGGTTTGTTTGCAGCTCTGTGGATTTGGTTGTTAGTTGCTTGGGACTACACTGGACTAATCTGCCTGGAGCAATGATACAGGTTACTGCCTTCTTTCTTTTCTAATGCTGTCTCTTAAATTCAACCATACTTATTAGGCTTAAATATATTTTAGTTTCCTAATAAAAATAATTTGATGCATTGAATCCTTAATATATTAAAATTTTTGTTTTCAATCTTTGTCGTTAGTTAAGTAATGATTTGACACCTTATCAACATATCTTTCCAATACAATCAGGGGTTGAGATGGTATCACCTCATCACTTAATTGATAATAATGACTTAAAATAATATATCTCAGAGATCCAATGCAATGGTAAAATTTATTAGGGACCCAAACACGGACCTAAAACATATTTAAGCCTACTTATTATTATTTGATTTTTTATTTTTATGTTTTGCAGTCTAGATTGGCATTGAAGCCTGATGGCTTATTTTTAGCAGCTATTCTTGGTGGAGAAACATTGAAGTGACAATGTTTAATTATTTTTATTTCTTGAAATTTTTTTGGAACACAAATGGATGGAGCATTCTAATTAATGATATTTGTGCTGTTACCAGGGAGCTCAAAATAGCTTGTACGTTGGCACAAATGGAGCGTGAAGGAGGGATCAGTCCCCGAGTATCTATCACCTTTGGCACAGGCATGTTATTGCAAAAGTATTATCTCCTGACTTGTTTATTTTAAGATCAACTATATTTTGAATGAATGCTTTACTGTCTCTTTTGAATAGGATGATGTGGTTATGTGTTACTTGTCATTGTCTCTTGGCAATGCCATAATGAATTCCATGATTTTGTGTAAAAGTAACTTTATTTTGAAGCAAATAGCTAGGTTTGTCTAATATATGTCCATCATGGAAATATTAGTCTTGCCTGCCTCTTAAAGATCAGTTAGTTAATCTGGCTTGTTGTAGCTTAATGCTCGTATTGAAGACTTGTATTTTTTTGTCAAAATAGTATAAGAAAGCTGGAACTAAGACCTTCTGTCCTCCATTTTCAGGTTCGAGATGCTGTGAATCTTTTTGACTAGGGCAGGTTTCACCCTTCCAGGTGTTGATGTTGATGAGTATGTAGTTAAATATGAAAGCGTTGAGAAATTTCATTTGGTTTAATAATTGAATTATTCCACATGCATGACATGAATTAAATGAATTATGAGTGCTCCCTAAATTTTTGCTACAAGTTTGGAATTTCAGTTCTGGTAGATGACCAACGACTGAGATATGAGCATGATAACTTTTATTGCTGACTGGTAGGTGCATAGGAAGTAAAGGCCATAAGACTAAAGATCACCACATAGACAATATGGTGGCTAAAAAGAATATCCACTGTGGGAATAACAAAATTTCCACTTGACAAGGAGGAGTGGGGAAGGTTTGAAATTTAAATTCTTTTATAGAAAATGTTTAAAAGCTAAGAGAGTGAGGGAAGGCTGGCAAAAAACCAAGAGAGGAATAGTTGTCATTTTCTATTTCTGCATGGTTTTATAATTAAATTTTCTATTTTATATGAATTGTTTCAAGTTGTTACTTATTCATTGAATAATGTGTGAATTTATTACCTCATAGCATTCGTGATACATTTCCGTAATGGTGATTCTTATCTTTGTTTTGAGCAGCTCTGGAGCTTATAAAACATTTCCGTGCAATGGGTGAAACAAATGCTCTTTCTCAAATGAACAATGTAAAGTATCTTTTTTTTTTCTTTTCATACCAATGGATATTAAATAAAATTTCCTTGTATCAAATGTTGAGCCTTGGATGTTGTATTACATTTCTGAAAAAAGGTTATGAATATATGACCAGATCCTAAAGAGGGACACAGCGTTAGCAACTGCAGCTATTTATGATTCAATGTTTTCTGCAGAAGATGGCACTGTACCTGCAACCTTCCAGGTAATCAAAATAGAGGATTCATTCTTAACAAAACCAGTAGTGTAGTTTATATCAAAACTGTCTCTTTCTAATTGTGTTTTGCAAACCAGACATGTCCCTAAATCAGCATTTGAGATCAAACTGTGTTTCTTTGGACGAACATTTATATTCGTATAAGTTATGCCAATGTGTTTTTTAATATATTTAGGGGTGCTGCAGATGATTGGCAGGATTGAGGGTGTCAACATAGTTGGGACTTGGGATCCTTCTTCAAATTATGATGCCTTTACATTCTTTTACTTAAAAAGAAAAAAGTTATGCCAATGTGTAAAATGTATATCACGTATATAAGTAAACTCATAGAAAAAATTCAGTTTTATCTCCAGCATAGTCAATTTGTTTCATACACATACAATATACGTCAACAAATTACAGAGTACACAACACTAAAATAAACTATATCTAGCATGATCGAAGTGTTTCAAGACCAAGCAATGCACTACCACAAGAGGTTTGTGAAGGAATTAATTATTTTTACTTATTGTAGCCTTGTAGGTTTAGCAGGACGAAAGATATTAGAAAAAATTTAAATTTTATATGAATTAGAGATAAAGTCAAAATATGATATATAAGTGAGGGACAACCCTCACATCTTAAGATGGTATCGGAGCATATTCAAAATTCGATAAAAAAGATACATATAAATGTCCATGAGAGCTAATTATTTTTACTTATAGTAGTGTAGGTTTATGATGCTATTGCTACTTGTTTTGATTCAAATGAATTAAGAAATCTAGTCAACTCATGCGTTTTTAGATTGCCATGACATGATCCAGATCAAAAGGCAGAATTAATGACCATTGATTAAAAAAAAAACTGCCCAACCAAGTAAATTGTGATCAGTTTGCATGGGAGGTGACTTGAATTTGATTTTTGTGCGTTTTTCTTTTAGGTTAGGGGTATTGGGTTTGCAAAGTATATTTTTTTATTATTATTCAGAAGAAAATATCCTCACAATCTCTCTTAAACTTTTTATAAATTAACTCCTGTCAATTTATTTAATTTATTATTTTAATAAAAATATGATGTTAGTAAATCATACATTTTTTTTCAATTAACGTTATAATGTACAATGTAATAATAACAATAATAATAATTTTCTAATAATTTAAATATCAATGATAGCTTCAATTATTTTGTTTTTAAAAAGGTAGTAGTTTTTTTTAATAAAGAAAATTTCATCCCAATGCATACTTATAGAAACATTAAATCAAGTAGCTAGTTGGGCAATCTAGGTATCAATTAGGGAAAGCTTGTGTCATTCAATTAACTTGAAATCCCTTGGAGTGTATCACCTAAGATTGAATCCACTACTATAAAATAATATATCTAAAAACACTAAGATTTTCCAAGTTCTTACAATTATTCAATCAGTTACTTACGTTAAGTTGCACTTTTTTATTTTGATAAAACGTTAAGTTGCACCTGAATTATAGATGGGAAAGCTTTAATTATAAGAACGTGTATTTTCATATATTTTAGGTTAAAGTATTTTTTTCTTATAAATATTTAAATGTTTAAAATTTATTTCTTGTATAAAATATTTAGTATATTTTTCGAACTCCCAAAATCAAAGTTCAAGAGTAACTCTGAGCCCTACGTGTAGTGACTATGCCTATAAACGACACGTGCAATGCTTTGATTTGCTATAATAGGCACACAATATAATATTAATTGTCCATGTCATTATTATTTTAAATAATTTTAATTATAACTATATTACTAATGAGTTTTGTAAAAAAAAATCCAAGATGAATAATATTTCAATAATTATGAATACTTAACTTTCTTTATTTTGGATTATACAAATTAATTCTTAAGGTTATCATCGTGTGAACAGATTCATCCTTTTCATAGTTGTTAACTTGCTAACAAACTTAGTCCTTCATGAAGCATTCTCTACGAAAAATTTTAGACGAAAATACAAGTGTAATTTTTCTCCACTTGGTAAGTTCAATTTCAAATGTCAACCCAAATACCCTAGTGTTTTCACATTGGATTATTAAATTTTTCTAATAGACGAAGCCAACCACAGTTGCTAAAGCGAGGGTAGCAATTAGTAGCAATTGCAATATACATGATTTTTTTTTCTCAAATGTCAATATAGGATAAGGTTCTCAGAGAAAAAGAAACTGGTGATAAAGAAATAAAAGCAAAATACAAGGCACAAGACTTCAATATTCTGCTTTCACAGTTCACTCATTATATATATTAAGAAACATCCAATTCAGAGGAAGGAGTAACTTGTCCTTATGTCAACGTACAGGTTACCCATGCGACTTTGAAGAATGAAAATATAAAGACGTTAGGGACATAGCCCAGAAAAATAATTTGGCACTTCAACTTAGAACCATGTGTAATATGAATCATCATACTGAGAAGAAAACAAAAGAAAGGAAAAGAACATGACAACCAACAGAAGTGACATAGCTAAAGTACTAATAAATAATAAGCTCATGTCAGAAATCTGCAAAGACGGCAAAAAGATCACCATTGATGTAATCATTGTCGACCAAACTAACCAAGAAGTGACTGCCCCCAACCTGTGACACAAATAGAAAGAATTCTCAAAACTCTAGCATCTCTAGCAGAAAACAAAAATACAGCATTGCCATCAAATACACAGTATTTCCTTTTATAAGGCAGTGTGCAAGATTTTACAGGACCATAGATTTAGAAACCAACCTCTTCAACCAATTTCCTGGATGCCTCATCCTCAGGGTACAAGCTTGCCCATCCTCTTGACCAAATTTCAAATGCCTCATCCTTCCATACATTGAAGCTGACAGGATCTACAATGGTTGGTTGAATTATCTCCTTAGCTGGGAAGACACCCCATGTCACAGCATTAACGTCAGTTTGACCCACATTAGATTTCCAGCTCCCATCTTTATTCACAGCCATATAAGTTAAAGATGTTCGATCCTTGCATTTATCAACAAGTGCATCCAGCTTTTCCTTAGAGCAGAAGAACTCTACATATGCCTTCTGATAAACATACCCACCAGGTCCACCCCAGCCTAGGCCAAATTTCAAACAAAAATAAATGATTTAGTGTATCTCATATCCACCAACCAATATGGACAAGATATCAATACCCTCAGTCATAAAATGCACTGGACATTCTCATCAGGAAAATCTTAATGTTCTGTATCCCTCTTTTGAGTATTTTTCAATCTTCATTTTTTGTTTTACGAGAAAGTATAGTTAATATAAAGTGGTACAGCCACGCATCTCACTCAATACTGATCCAACAATTTCTTTTAAAAAAAAGCCTTCCCGTCATCTGGCCACCAGAAGTTCAGTAAGTTAAGAATAATATCTTTCCTAATCAGCTTAAAAGTAGCATATGCAATCATCAATTTGAATTGATCTGTAAAACACCAGATCAATGATATGTACAGGTTCAAAAGGATATGTATCACATTTGGCATAATGTAATTTTTACCAACAAAAAACAAGGAAAAAGAAATTGGAAATAAAACAGAACTAAAATAGCCCACTTGTGGTTGTATGCCAAATTGGGGCACCTTATTAACATGTTATCCATTAGCACAACATCAGATTCAGCAGACCAACATGCAGAAACCAACAAGAAACATGGAAAAGGAAATTGGTAGGAAATTAAAACGGAACTACAGAGACAAATAACGAAATTAAAAAGGCTGGATTCAATGCTTTGGATTCAGATTTGATTCTATAGAATTCCTTATTTAATCCAGTCACATGCTTCAATATTCAGGTAATTAAAGACAAAGCCCAAATCAGACAGCCAGTGCTAAGGTTAACATACCTACTTTTCATTGGTGAAAATATTTCAAACCAAAGATACCCTACTGGAAGACCATGTCAAAGTGTAATCAATCTAACTGTAAGTAACCTCTTTAACAAGAGTTGTAAGTAAATGATAGAAATAGTAAAAATTATAAAAATCTAGATTTTGGGAAGGGAATGAATATTCACCCTTATTAAGATATGTATTAGAAATGGATCAAACCAAACTCAACCCTAAAAGTTAGCTCAAAGGAAGAGGATTGTGAAAGCCTTATAGGGAATATTTTGGCCATATTCTTAGCTAGACATCTTAACAGAGTAACAGACACACCTCAATCCCAGAACTGGACATCTGCAGGTAACCTAACATAGTTAAAAAGCAGATGATTACCAGAGTCTTGTTGTAATGGGAATTCTGATCATATTCCTAACCAATGTGGGATATCTTAACAATATGCGTAAGTCAGGATCAGGACAGAAGGGAGAAAGCCTCCTATATCATGGCATACACTTGACCGCCGTTGTTCAAGACAACAAATAACTGTGGCTGTATGTGGTTCCACCCCGCTATGAGCCTATGACTACTAAGCCCCTGCTTCTACCTCATTCCAAAATAGAAACCTTTAGAAATATTCAACCATCTAACTTGTATCAGAAAGTTAGTCATCAATCTATAGCTAGTACAAACTAGAATGCTCTAAACCTACATCCAGAAAATATCATGCATAGATAAAAATTAACTTCTTTTACACCCACCTACAGTAGGAGAATCTGACTTTTCCCCATTGACAGCTGGCTGGCTATTGATGGTGAGGAAGCCCTTTGTGTTAATCTTCTCCAGCTGCTCATTTATGATCTTTGTCTCAGGCTGAAGACCATCAAGTTCTGACCAAGGATTGCTTCTCAACTTTCCAAGGCAATACAGTCTAAACCTCTGATATGTAACAAAAGGCATAAATTTAGATGATGTTGGAGTGTTAGTAAGAGTACTCTAGCAATGTTGCAAGTTCAGTAACACCACCTCATATATATCTTCAACGCTTTTCAAGGGAACTGCCCATTCTTCAACAAGCTTCTTGTCCCGTGCACGTGGCCGCATGAACTGCAAGGAAGAAACTATCAATTATAGGACCAGAAAATTACAAGACTTACCAATTTCTAAAAGCTTCAATTTAGTGTTTCATTCTTCTGTCTTGTTTACCAATTACACAAATTAAAATCACTAAATAACCATGTGCACCTGATAATCAGATAATGCACCATATGATGGATTACAGGAATCACCCCAACGCCCATGTGGGTATTGATCCCATCCTATGGTCCTTGATATGTAGCTTTTTGGTCGATTTGCCCTATGATAGTTGCATAAAGAAAGTAAGAAATCTTTCAGACAGAAACTCCCTTCTTATATTTTGGAACAAGACATAGCAATTGCAAAGGTAACATACCAAAAGATTGGACGGACATCTTCTTTAACACGGAAAACATTTGCAGGGCGTCTCCAAGGTAAGGACCTAGAAACTTTGGACTCTTCAATTAGGCCAAGGTTCTGCCAGCAATAACATTAATATCAGCTTTCAATTAAGTGAAGTCTTTCAAAAATAACATTAAAAATATGCACATCACATGCAATAGGAGACCACCATTAGTATTGCCAATGCAGATTTCTCCATATTTAGTGTATAAAGATGCAATGTCTTAATTCCATGAGCTAAAATCTTTTTGCACATTTCAGTTCCCAGGTGAATTCCATAAGCCTTGACAGCTTCTTCATTGTCCTTGATAGGCTCTAAAGCAGCCATAATGTCAGCTGGTATCTAGATTGTTATTGAAAATAAAGCATTGCATTAGAGCCAATGACACTGGACAAATATAACAAATTGGTAAAAACTAAAAAGTAAACGCATATGACATATCTCAGAAATATGATATGTTCACTCATCCATGCATCATTCTTCTCCCTGATAGACTAAGTTTATTCTCCAGATAGATTTTTACCACCTAACATTCAGTTCCATTAAATGTCATAGCAAGTATATTGCTTTTATTATTGACCTCACAAGCATAAAACTAATTAGGTTTTTAGTAATGTGATTCTCTTCTTAATCTCCACTAAATTAACCTTCCCCATAACTTCATATATGACTCATTAACTTTATTCCCCTATAATTTACACAATTTTGTATGTCTCCCTTGCTCTTATAAATAGGGATTAGAGAATAGCTCCTCCACTCTTCCAGCATTTTCCTAAACCTCATAATTGATAGTTTAGGCAAGACCAGAATGCATAACAGACATCAATGCATGTTGGGTTAATACTCTAGTAGTTAACTATCTATCTAATTCCAAGTAACTTTTATCCTAACAATGTAATTTCTATACACTTCTTGAAGTCTAATTTTTATTATTCTCATGTTCCAAAGGTCACAACTGATTTTTTCTTACAGTATACATGTATAAAGAGATATCTATATTTAACATTCAAGTGACCTTTAATGCTTCCTTTGAGAACCACCCTCCCCCAAGGTCCTTGAGATCATTAAACATTCAGAATATTTAATACTAGATCTACACAATTTTTTCTTACCTTTGTTTTGCAAAATCCAGTCATGCGGATAAAGCCCTTGTAATTATTAATGGGCATAATTCCAGGTACAATAGGACACGTTATTCCAATTTGGCGACAGTCGTTCACAAATTTGAGGAATATATCCGTATCATAAAATAATTGGGTGACAATCAGATCTGCTCCAGCATCAACCTATGAAAAGAACAGAAACTCAGAAAAGGAGGCCTGAAAAACAGGCAGAAAGATGAACAACAAATTCCTTCTCCACTGCCCACCCCTCACTGTTTACTTTTCGTTTACATTTAGAAGAAGGATAGCCATGTTTATCAAAAAAATGCAGCAATTCTCATTAATACTTTTTCCTTCTTGTTTAAGCAAGCAAGTCACAGATTAAAAGAATTCCCTCAAATTATGTTCTAGAACTGATAAAAAAAACACATAAAATGGGTGGATTCTAATTGGATGACAAGACCTTGCTCTTCAAGTAAGCAAGATCATTTCGATAACCCTCCGGTGTAGCCAACCCATCACTTTCTATAACATCTGGATGTGCCTCTGAAGAGAAAGAAAATGGACTGTAAGAGAAAATGATGGTGGAAAAAGGAGCAGAAAAGCACTCTGCAGAAAGTGATAACGAAGTTAAAAATAATGATAACAAAAGCAAGAAACCTGGATAACCAGCGATTGTAATGCCAAAGTAGTCACCATATTTAGCTCTGATATGTTGCACCTACAAAAACATAAGCATCCATATAATCAAGACTCAAGACCAGACAAGTGGCCCAACTAACAGGATCAAGATCAACAGTTAGCATCCATAAGCTTAAAGTTTTATCATCACTAAGAATGCAGCACAATGTTCCATAACTAAGTGGAAAATGTTATCTACATGTTTGAAAGTTTGTTTGGTTCAAAAAAATGAAACAAAATGGAATTAAGAGTGCATGTGTGATCGAATGAGTAATTGAACCAAAATAAATTCACCAAATTCCTCTCTGTCGATCTCCACAAAATAAATGGAGTCCAGAAATTATAGACTAGCTCAGAGGTGAATGGGTAAAATAAAGCATGAGTGAGGGTGATATGGTACTATACAGATCCCAGCTGAACTAGGCAAAAATAGAATGAATTGAAGATATAAATATGAGAAAAAATGGAAGAGAAAGGAAGCAGTACCAAGTCGCGTGCGCAGGCAAAGCCGCCTTCGACCTGGACGAATTTGTCCTGACCATGAGGCGGATCACCACGAAGTGCAAGCACATTTTGGAGGCCATTGGATTTGATGGTGTGGAGAGCATGGTCAATCTTTTCGACAGGCATGTTGGTGCAGGTGAGGTGCATCATGGTCTCCACACAGACAATGTTCTGCATCTTGTTGGCAATTTCCAATGTAAGATCAGCCGTTGTCCCTCCAGCGCCCCAAGTGATGTCGCAAAAAGAGGGGTTGTGAGCCACCATGCGGTCCATCCTCTCAAACAGATTGTCCACACCATCCTCAGTCTTGGGGGGGAAGAACTCAAATGAGAACACCACCCTGTTTGGATCAGCAGAAGCTGCGCGAATTTTCTCAATGATCTTCATTTTTTTTTTAAATCTAGATGACTAGATCCAACACTCAATCCTAAACCAAACGGAGATGTGAAAAGAGTTATAAGTTCTGGATCAGAATTGTGAACGGAAGGGGAAAGAAATGAGAGAATAGTCGTACCTTGTGAGGTCAGGTAGAGAGCGCGGAATGTGAGGAGTGGTAATGTGATTATTTATTTATAGAAAGTGAGTAAGGATGGTAGGTGGCAACTGGCTACTGGTGCTCCCTTCTTCACATAGAATGGAATTTGTGGAGCAGTGGGTAATATGGTTATCTACGCAGGTAGATCTGTGAGTAAGTGAGGATGGTTGGTGGCAACTGGCTACCGGTGCTTTCAATTTTTTCTTCGCAGAATGAAATTTATAGGTGAGGAGAGTGACACCACTACTTTTTTTTTTTTTTTCACATCAATTCACAAAAAGTTGGAGATATTCTTTTTCATCGTTTTAATTTAATTAAAAATTAAAAGGGTTCTGCTAGGCACAAGAAAAAAATATATATTAAAACTAAGAGTTGGCTGTTTTACGTATATGTGAATCTGGAGTGATAAATTCTTCGTTACCAAGATCTGAGTATCCTAATCCATAAAATTAACGCCTTATCGAAAGTGATTGTAAGTTTTGAATTTTTGGAAAAAAAATAAAATTAAAATTAATTTTTAGTTTAATAAAATCAGTTTTAATTTTTTAGATTCTAATTTTAAATTTATATTATACAAACTTAAGTTTTTAAAAAATCAATTAATATTGACTTTCTGAGTAACCAAACCTCTTTTTTCAGCTCCCATTCATTGTTCTGCCTTTTAGTTTAATATAGATTGATATATGATATTACTCTTTATATAATATTTTTGGCTTTATACCATCATCCAATTCTCTACACTTCAATATTCCTTATTTTTGGCGAAGTCGTATTGACTATTGAAGATGGCCATTGACGACCTCTGCGGCGATTCTGAAGCTGAAACTCCGCTGCTATCGGAGACGCTATACGGCGTCGTCAACTTCAAGGGCCTCCCCGTCCTACGATCTACCTCTGGTGGTTGGAAAGCTGCTGCCTTCATTATAAGTAATATATATTCAGTGTTTTTTTTTTTTTTTGGTTGGCGTTTTATTTTCTTATTGTGTTTTAATTTATTTCTATTTCTATATCTATATGACTATATCTAGCTGTGGAAGTGGCTGAGAGATTTGCTTACTATGGAATCAACTCGAACCTGATAAATTATTTGACGGGGCCACTTGGTCAATCCACGGTAACGGCAGCAGAGAACGTCAACCTCTGGTCTGGAACAGCGTCATTACTTCCTCTTCTCGGCGCTTTTCTTGCTGATTCTTTTCTTGGTCGTTACCGCACCATCGTTTTAGCTTCCCTTATTTATGTTCTGGTATTCTAAACTCCCCAATCTCATTTATTAGCTTGATGTTTCAATTGAAACTGTCTAATGATGCTAACTAATAAGCTAGTTAATAAATGTACAATGAAAAACAAAGAACAAAAATTAGTAGAGTTAATGTTTGTTAGTAAACGAGATTCGAACCCACTGCGGGGCCTCTCTCTCCTTCTTCCTTCAACCACACCAAGTCAACCTTATAACTTCTTAATTAGCAACTTGTTAGTTACAGTGGCTTGCCAAACACATTCAAAATAAAATAAGCAAGTTGTTTGATTTGAACTTTTATTGTTCCCTCATCTTGGGTGGCTAACATTAGATTGGGATGAATTGCAGGGACTGAGCCTGCTGACGTTTTCGACTATACTTCCTGTGACAACCTCGGACGGCGAAGTTGCTCGTCCCCAATTAATATTCTTCTTCTTTTCTCTATATCTCGTTGCACTTGCACAAGGTGGACATAAGCCTTGTGTTCAGGCTTTTGGAGCTGATCAGTTTGATGTGAACGATCCTGAGGAATGCAAGGCCAGAAGCTCCTTTTTCAATTGGTGGTATTTTGCCTTCAGTGCTGGTCTTTTTGTGACTCTTTTCATCTTGAACTATGTCCAGGATAATGTCGGTTGGGTTCTTGGATTTGGAATCCCTTGCATTGCAATGCTAACTGCATTGGTTATTTTCTTAATTGGAACTTGGACTTACCGGTTTAGCATTCGGAGGGAGGAACGAGGCCCTTTTTTGAGGATTGGTAGGGTGTTTATTGTTGCAGTGAACAATTGGCGAATTACCCCTTCAGCTGTCACTTCTGAAGAGGAAGCTTGTGGCACTCTGCCTTGCCATGGTTCTGATCAATTTAGGTAAACAATCAACACCATATTGATTGTCTTTATAGAAGCTGATAATAAGAAACACTAAAATATCCTTCAACTTGTGAAGTGGAAATTAGCTTAGCATTGTTCAAGCAAGGAACAAATATTTTAACTAGATTTCATTCTCATACTCAGTCATTAGGGCAACTTTGAATTGAAGTGATTGTCCATTTATATTTTCAGTGTTGTCATCAATTTTACTAACAACTTTTGCCATAACCAAATAACAATATTAGTGCTGTAATGCTTACTAGGAATTAAGGTTTGCACTTATACAAAAAGTATGTTTATCTTTACCATATAAATTTATTCTCTAAATTACACCCGCATTTTAGTGGATCGGATCCCAGTTATTTATGCTTTCTGTTTACAAATGAATCATTTCCTCAATATATGTCATTATTGATAATCTGGGAATTATTGTCATCGTTATTTTTTGGGACAATACTACTTTCTCCTTATGGAGCAATTTTTTTGCCATAATTACTACGTATGAGAATGTCAAATTGTGGATTACTAGATTTATATAGTGAGGCACAACTGATTTTATTATGCAATAACTTTGGCTTGCACATGACTCTCAAATATGGCAGTTTCCTGAACAAAGCATTAATTGCATCAAACGGTTCAAAGGAAGAGGGGGAAGTTTGTAGTGCTGCTGAAGTTGAAGAAGCAAAGGCAGTCCTCAGGCTTGTTCCAATATGGGCTACATGTTTAATTTTTGCTATTGTGTTTGCTCAGTCTTCTACTTTCTTTACAAAACAAGGTGTTACGATGGACAGGGAAATTTTGCCTGGGTTTTATGTACCCCCTGCTTCTCTTCAATCCATTATCAGCCTCTCCATTGTTCTTTTTATTCCTATCTATGACCGCATTATTGTTCCCGTAGCTAGAGCTTTTACTGGCAAACCCTCTGGCATCACAATGCTGCAGAGAATTGGAACTGGAATGCTTCTTTCTGCAATTTCTATGGTAATTGCAGCTTTTGTGGAGATGAAAAGACTCAAAGTGGCTCGTGACTGTGGGCTAATTGACATGCCTAATGTGACAATTCCAATGAGCATCTGGTGGTTAGTTCCTCAATATGCCTTGTTTGGAATTGCTGATGTCTTTGCAATGGTGGGTCTGCAAGAGTTTTTCTATGATCAAGTCCCACAGGAATTAAGAAGTGTGGGTCTTTCTCTCTATCTAAGTATTTTTGGGGTCGGGAGCTTTCTGAGTGGCTTTCTCATCTCTGCTATTGAAAATGTCACGGGTAAAGATAATCGTCATAGCTGGTTTTCTAGTAATCTCAATCGTGCGCATCTTGATTATTTCTATGCCCTTCTAGCTGCTCTCAGTGCAGTGGAGTTATCTGTCTTCTGGTTCTTTTCCAAATCTTATGTTTACAAGACAAGAAGCACATAGAAGAAGCTGGAATTCTGTAGTAAAAAAATGCATGCAAGGGATGTCCTAATATTAAACGAGTTTCCTATATTATTAGTGAATTCTAAGACGAGATGCAAAGGATCCAAATTACCTTGCAAACTCAAATGGAATCATATATAAATAATTGATTCATTCGATCTATTTTGTAATATTGCCGATGTAATTTTTTTAGCTTTGTTAACTTTTGACAATTTTATTCTAACAATAATAATTGCTACAGTATTCTCAATACTTAGGTAATTATTTTTTTTAGCAGTCCATTCACTTCAAGTCTTCAAAAGGATACTAAGATGAGGAGAAAAAGAGAAACAAAATAAGAGTGCCAAAAAAATTTGAAGAGAAAATATTAAAATGTGTGGCATTTGGACTATTTCATTTTAATAGGTATATCTTGCATTTGTCACACTAGATTGTTCTTCCCCTATGTAATCCTGTCGCTAATCATTTTGAAGTTGTTGGAGATGATTTATGGCATCGGTGGTGCACCCTCCACTTCCATCGTCTCAAAAACCCTCCCTCGACCATGGTGAACCAAAAACTAATGATGTTAACTGTTTGGGGCTTCTCCTACACCCTCTCCCTTTCATCTTCAAACTCACCATTTCCCAGAGCGTCTTGTTTTGCTACGACGTAGTAAAGTCTATTTCCAACTCTGCACGTATCATCATGAACTCCCATGTATCCTACTGGATCCATTGTGGCTGAGACGACCACCTCTCCTCCCTCGAGAATGTCGGAGACATCTCGTCGGGCATCACTAACGAGTTATTTCTAAAATGCGCTGAGAGGGTGGATCACACAGAGGAGACAAGTGGGACAAATTAGATAGTTTGACTATTTTTTTGATGAATTTTGTGGCCTTTTGGATTTGGCTGTTGTATTTTGAAGTTTAATGGTTTTCGTATTTATTTATTTTAGATTTGGACATGTTTATTGCAAAGATTGAAGGTCGAAAATTGATTGTGTGAGAGAGCAGTGACTACCAAAGGTGTTGTTGCGGCGAGATCGTTGGTGGAGGCACAATAGAGAAGGGGGATGTATGGTATGGTCATTGCCGGAGGTGGTGGACGCATCTTCGGTGATAAAGGCGTCACCGAAAAAGGTGGAGGCATAGCAAGCGATGCAAAGAGGGGAAGAAGAAGAACATGAATGGTGTAGAGAGTGTACGTTAACATTATGCGCATTACATTAATCCAAAGGTGATAAACAATGGTGCATAATGAACCATTTATGATGGTGGTCCACTTTAGATTTTGACGGTCATTACTTGCATGGATCACCTTATAAGTGCTCCATTATAGACCATTATTACTCGTTTTTAGATTAATCAAGACGCATAGTTTTAATATACATCCTCCCTCACTTAAAATTGTTATTGCAAACTTGGAGCATGTGTTGCACCTGAGGGTGATACCCAAGGGCACACAGACAATTATGATATCCTGCAACTGACATTGAAGGTTTAACAACAAGGTGTGACATCTAGTTGCATCTCTCAGGAGCTGAGACAGAGAAAGAGGACCATTAGTCGTGGAGGCAGATGATTTTATATATATATATATATATATATATATATATATATATATATATATATATATATATATATATATATATATGATTTTAATTTTACGTACTTGGTATTTTTTTTTTGTCGTATGTAGGGACTTATTATTATTCCATGTTGTATGCATGAAATATTTGACATTTATCTTGAGCCTGTTCTTAAGTGAATAAAATAACACAAGAAATAAGGTATAATTGTTCATGTGTCAGACAAGCTTTGCCTTGTGCGCCAGAAAAAGAAACGGTCCAGATTGCATTGAATAAATAAGCAGTTTAGATTGCACCAATTTAAATGAGGGTACTATTCATGCATCACTTCATCATTACAAATTTTGTCTTGTGTGTTAGAAAAAGAAACAGTCCATATTTGCACCAACTAATCAACACTGCAGCTCACACCAATCCTTATACGAGCACTGTTCACATGTTAGAATACAATTCTGTTGTGATTATTATACAAAGGAATCGCATTTTCGTGAAAAGGGTATTTTTAGAACAGGAAAAGTTCCAAAAAGTTGTTGGGTGAGAATAGCAGAAAGGGAGTTGAGAATAGTGGCTCCCTGAAGGATACCAAGATAAGAAAACAAAAGGCAACCCACCCGAGTCTGAAAGCATATATACACTTTCAGAACAAGCAGGGGCTGGGGGAAGGGGGAAGAAGAAAACCCAGAATCAAATCAAAAGGTAAAAAAGTAGAAGTATACGCAGAAGAGGTGGTTCAAGTTCAATGGCTGAGAAGAAGGAAATGATTCCCAAACAATATGACATCGATGCCAAATGGGACGCCTGCATTGATCTCACCGTCCGTCGCTTCGTCTACTCCGCATCTGCCGGTGCATTTGGCGGTCTCCTATTTTTTAGTCAGTACTTTCTTTCTCTAGTATTTTTTGTTACTCTTTGTTTTAGTTTTGGCTTTTTCGTCTTAAATAAATGTAAAAAAGAGTATGTGGTGCTTCTGTGCTGAAGAAAATCCTACATCCTTTTCTTGTTTCCTACATATGAATTCGCAACAGATATTTTTATTAGATACTCGGTCTTGCCTATTATGTTAATCCTAGATGAGAATGAGTCTCCCAAATTCCTCGCTATTGTATTTGATTCCATTCTCACATTATTCAGTAATCAATTTCTCATTATTTTGAAAACCAGAAAACAGAATAAAGAGATGTTTTCTCATCATCTTCTTCTGTTTTCTTCATGTTCTCCGTCCAAATGCTCAAGGAACAAACTTTTAGGGAACATAATATGCTCAGGCTCGACTTGTAAACTCATAATAGTTTGCCTAATACAAAAATAAATATTTAAAACGCCTATCATAATGTCCTAGGGCAATGACCTCTGGCTTGACCAGAGGAGATTCTGACGAGATCATTGATGTTTTGGTGTGTTCTGTTTTGGTTTTTAGCCGAGTCTAATTTTTGTGTGAACATCAGTAAATTCTGGGTTGGGCAATAAATAGTTTGCTCTTATTTTTCTTCTTTATGCTGGCTGCCCTTGGACCAAGTTGCTCCTCTTTTAGGTGATAGCTTTTGGTTATGATGGATTGTGTGTGTTATTTCACTTATTTGTCTTAGGCCTTGGCTTGTGGGACAGTATTGGAATATATTTATTATATCTTTAGATTATCTTCGAATATCTTTTGAGTATGTTGCAAAATCAGTTAGTCACCTAATTGAGCTAGCAACTTTAGAGTTGTTTACTGATTTTTTTGGCTTTGTTTGGTTTGAGAAATGTTTTCTGTTTTTACTTTGTATAGGAAAAAGTGAAAATGGAAAATAAAAATAGAAAACAAAAAAAGGTGTTTTTACTATTTCCTATACAAACTTTTGAAAACAGGAAACATTTTTTTTTCAAACCAAATGACTCCTTATATTTCTTGATTTTGTTTCCTTATTTTATTTTATTTGATTACTTGGTCTCTTCCTTAGTTGACCTGGGATTGTGCTAGTGCTACTAGTATTTATCTAATTATTAGTATAAATAGGAGTATTACGTAAGGGTAATGTATACATTACATCCTATCAAGAAAATATTCACTAGTATTATTGTTTGACATCTTTCTCTTGTTTCCTTCTTCCCTAACCCTAAACCTATACTTCTTTTGTTAGAATTATACTTCACTTGATTAGTTGCAAACTTTGAGGTGCAAACCACTCAGTATCAATGTTTTGTTTACATAGTCTATCATACTCTATCAACTAGCATATTAATGGAGCTTCTACAAAATAGCATTTTTTTGGCTTAAATGTTTTCAAGGTCCCTACAAATATAGTGATATTTTTGGTCCTTTCAATGTTCTTTTTCATGGTTTTTGATTGTTGTAATGTCCGTTGCCACTTGTTTTGGTTCCTGCCATGAACTTGCCATAGCAACATGTTTCATGTGCCTGCAAATATAGCAATTTTGTATCTACGTTCTTGCAAAATATAACAATTTTTGGTCTCTGTCCCAAAAAATATTGTGGTTTTTGTTTTTCGTCCATGCCATTACATCCCTGCAAAATATAGTGGTTTCTGTTTTTATTCTGCTGTGATGACAAGGACTTAAAAAAAGTTATGATGAACATTGCAAGGATCAAAAACCAATTTTTTTTACAGGGGCTAAAAAACAAAAGATACTATATTTGCATGAATGAATAACATATTTAAGCCTTTTTCTCTTAATTTTAGTATGATGATAATATTGCTTGATAACTTTAATGCTTTACCATGGTTTTGCACATGCAGATTTGGATGAAAACTGTTTAACTAAATTTTCTGCAATCCTGTGCATTTTTTTTCCTTTTAGTATATCTTTTTGCGTGCATTGAGAAAATAAA
Source organism: Glycine max (assembly GCF_000004515.6). Taxonomy (NCBI): domain Eukaryota; kingdom Viridiplantae; phylum Streptophyta; class Magnoliopsida; order Fabales; family Fabaceae; genus Glycine; species Glycine max. The sequence continues at coordinate 51,059,666 of NC_016091.4, forward strand.
TTTTGAAACTCTTATTTGTCTTGCTAAATTGAACTTATGCTGTTGCATAGTACTGCCTGTCTGCCTCTAAGCCAGTTATGGTTGCACTGAAGGCCAATGTCAGTTTGAAAAAAAGAATATATGGTTAGTGTGCAGCCACTTGAATTACCCCGTGAAGGCATTTAAGCCGAGGATTACTGTTCAATTTTCTAAGTATGTGTTCAATGATTATCACCTATTTTTGCAAAGTTCACTGAGCATACATTTATGAGTCTATGAGATATAAGCCAATTTGTTGGGTGAGTGTCATGATTAGCCTTGTCATTAATAGTCTAATCTTCATTTGAAAATTTGGTATTTATAATCAATTTAAGCTACTGATTCTGTTTATATTATAAAATGCAAGGCTTAGTTATTTATATATGTTGGTGGTTTAGATTGGTGTTTATTATATCTTTTATTATACAATAAAATCATCCTGTAAGTATTATATGCCTTTACGCCCTCCCTACCCCTGAATATAATGGGCTACTTTTGCATTGCATTGAATGACAACTAGGGAGTCCTGTTACTCGATGGGCATCTATTGCTTTTGGCGCTGGAGTTGGAATTGGATCTGCATATGCAGAATGTTCTCGTCTGTTTGATGGACCTCCAACAAATTTACCCCTACCTAAGGTCTCTGAAACTGCTACTCAGGTAGGATTTATCTTTTATTTTCTTGTTTATATACTCCCTCCATCCCTAATTATAAGACATTTTTAACTAATTCACACATATTAAGAAAGTTGGTTAATTTAGTAATTAACATTAATTTTTTTAATTGTAATATATATATATATATATATATATATATATATATATATATTCAAAACTATCCTTAAATAATTAATGTATGGAGAGAAAATAATAGTAGTGGAGTTTTAATTTTAAAACTGAACTCGTTAATTCTCCAATCCTCATAAGAGAGAGAAAGAGACAAACATTTATTATTGTTGGACTAAAATAATTAAGGGTATTTTGGTCAAAAAATAATTGATGCAAGGGACAATTAGAAAAGAGTCTTATAAAAAGGGACAAGGAAATTTCAAAACAAAGTCTTATATTCAGGAACAGAGGGAGTATAACGCTAGGATCCAATTGCAAGGTATGGGACTTTAGTCCCACATTGGAAGTATGGGATTGTGGCATTTTTAAGGCTTTGGGCTCTCCAATGGTTAGCATATGCCTATGGTGTGGTTCTCCTAAGGTTCTTATCATATAATCATTTGGCATGATTGTCTAAAGCATATGTCATATGTCAAAAGCTATTAGTTGGCAGAGTTAGTGTCAAGATTTAACATACTGGAAATGGAACAAAGCTATAAATCATGGACAATGGCAGTGATATAGTGCCATTTCATCGAGTCATACTGCAGCAGGTGATAGCTATAGGTTCTCATTTGCATCATAGTAGTCAATCTAAAATAAGGGCGTGGAGCAGCCCAAAAATGCTATATTGCATGACTATTATGATTTGCATCTTGGTTAAGGTCGCGACTATCACACTCAAAATTGTGGCCACTATAACAGAAAAATGTAGCTGTCGCAGGCACTGTTGTGAACAAGGGTTGAAAATCTACATTTACCCTTGACTTTTTGAGGGAGATATAAGATGGGCTGGATGATTAATGGAGAAGGGAAGGAGGGGAAGGTCGCGGGTTTGATCCCTCCTACTAACAAAACTAACATTCTAACAACTAACATTTGCAAATAAAAAAATAAAAAAAAAAACTTGACTTATGAGTTCTCATTTTTTGTTGTTGATAGTCTCACGATTTCTAGTGAGTCTTTTGCTTTAGAAACATCATTGGATTTGAAACTGTTCCCCAATCATTCAGGAAAAATGCTACTTCTGTTTTGAACTCTGTTATCTGACCCAATGACCCACCCCTCTACTAGTCGGCATCTGTTTCTGGCCCACCCGTGTACCCAGCCATTGACCCATTGCTTATAGGTCTGTGTTCTTCCTTTGGTCTTCGCTCACCCATCAGATCTTAGTGTTTGTTTACACGTAACTGCTCACAAATGTTTGTTCTTTTTATCTATGGCAAATGCTAACCAGTGCACTGGTTAAGGGGAAGTAAAAGGGTGGTTTTTATTGGTTAGCTGCTATGTGTTGCTATCAGGATTGATAACTATGAATATGAAATTGATAATGGTAAAAATGAGAGAATAAATTTACGATGGGAGAAAGTTTGTAGGCAAGGTTGTTGTGATCAAAGAAACAGGTTGTTTGTGTGTTTTACATGTGGAAGTGAAGTAGTCTAAATTGGCTCATTAGCCTTTAGAACTTGGATATTTGAAATTTATGACACACTCGTATAATAACATTGTCATCCCTTTCGAGGGTCAACATTGAGCTACTATCTTTATACCTTGATATTGGATGTGAGACTGAGTATATGTATATCCAAGAACTAGTGCCTTGATGCAGTGATGCTCACTTTTGCAAATGATATGTCCTAGTTGAAGGGTTGAGAGGAAATACTCGAGCACTTAGAGATATGGAGACAGGTTCTGGAAGCACATGACTCTCGTTTAAGTAGAAATCAGACAGTGTGTGTGAAATGTAAGTTTAGTAAGAGGCGAACCAATTGAAGACATGCATCAGCATTACCACTCATGCAATTGAAGTATCTTGGATCCATCATACAAGATGACCTAAATAAAAGGGAATGTAAATGGCATATTAAATAAAATGGAATATAAATCACATGATTCAAGCAGGTTGAATAAAATGGAAAATTTCCTTGAGTGTCATTTGTAACAAAAAAGGTATCACTCAAGTTTAAGAGCACATTTTACTCTACAGCTATAAACTTATGATATTGTACGAAACTAAGTTTTTTTAAGATAATAAACTCAACATGATAAAGAAAAGAATGTTGTGTGGGATAAGTGGGCATACTAGACAAGATAGGAGTAGGAATGAATACATTGGAGAGAATGTTGTGGTAGCACCTATTGTACAAATAATGGTAGAATCTCACCTTAAGTGTTTTCAGCATGTATGAAGACCAGTAGAAACCAAAGTAGTAGATATAATGCCGGATGTGAAGGGAGATTAAGAAAAACTATAAGCCACATTATTAAGGATTGAGGTCAATCGTTTGTGTATGAACATAATTTATAATAAAACACTGTGGCATCATTTGATCTATATAGCCAACGCTACCTAATGGGTAAAAGCATGGTTGTTTTTTAATTTTTGTATGGCATGGCAGCTGAAAATGTCTATTATTTGATTAAATATTGATTGAAAAACTAAATTGCTACAAGTTAGGATGATTTAGGAAGTTTAAGTATTTAACTGCTATCTTTCTTTGAGAAGATATTCTTATATACTTAGCATATTACTCTCAGCAGTTCTTATCATATATATTATAAATTTTAGTCCAATTGCATGTAATCGTGTTCAGTGCCATCTGTTTGTTTTTGGATTATTTGATTGGTAAGTATAGTATTTTCAAGGTATGTAGGAATTTCTCTGTATTGGAAGGGTGTACCTGGAACTTTCATTAAGTTGAAAGGGTGTCTTTGCGTTTAAATGGAAGAGGAATGGAATTATCTTTTGTGATGGTAATTAATAGGAACATAAATTGCGTTGGCATACGGCCAGTGAAATAAAATAGTTGAGTGTGTTCTTGCATGTAATCGGAGATTCCCCGGCCAAGAGGTTGGGCACCAGTTTGTTAGTTTTGCTGGCAAAATATGTATTTAAAGAATTGGATTGGAACATAATTAACGTATTTCTTGCTTTTGTTTCCAGAATGTGCCGGATTCTGAGTAGAAGCTACAACGGATCCTGGTTCCTGGTTCCTGGACAGTGGTGAATCAGAATTTTCTTTTGATTGTTGATGGTTCCATACAGCATTATTGCTCTTCAAAATGTTGCACTACCATAATTTCGTAAATGAACATGACGTATATTTTATTCCCAAGCTTTTACGCTTTTGATCTCCTGTGATCTTACGCAATGTTTATGTTGAGAAGGATTGGAAAAGCCAAGGAACCTTTCTTCAGTTGCGATTTTGTATTCGCTCTACTTTGAATCCGATTTAAGTATATTCTAAAATCGGATTGGTGAGTTAACTGACAATTTTCAGGCAATGATTCAATCAGTTTAATTGGTTAAATCAAATTATTCAACGAGATGTATTAATAATTAATGTAAGATATTAATAAATTTAATGACAGATTATAATTCACTGAGAACATTATTATCATTTGAGATAAATTTGTTGAATTTTATAATAATTAAATTAAAATCATATTTATATTTATGATGATTTCTAATTGGTTGAAAAGTAAATAAACATCATCATTTTTCAAGGTAAGTTGCCTTGACGATGTCAAGGAGTAGATAATACTTTGAAATGGGTATCTTTTGGTCAAGGCTACCTAATTATAAGCAATTGTCATGTCATGTATAGGTTAATAATATGCATTTAATTGGAAATTTTTAAAATTACAATGGCTTGGTTAATCGTTTATTAAATGATAATAACCAAATTAAAGTTTTAATCAAATTATAAAGATTTACAGATTAATTTAATTAGAAATATTTGTTAAATCATTTTTATAAAATAATTAAATTTCTAGTGACCTAAACTAAAAGTATCTTTAATGAAGCAACCTTAAATGGCATTCACTTGAAATCTAAATGTTACTGAACAAAAAAACACTAAACGCAAAAGTAACTACATGTAACAGTTGGCTGATTTTAATGGTATTCAAACTAATTAGCCTCATAAATTTCAGGTTTAAAATCTTATGCTGTGTTGGTCCAAGTAAGGAATGTAATTTCTCATAAGCCAGATCTCATAACAAGTATTGTAAATGAAAAAAATAGGTGTTAGAAAGATCTTTATCCTCTTAAATGGGTTCAATCACCTAAAATTTAAGATCAATGTAGCTTCCATATGTTTAGCTTGTCAAACCAAAATAGCCTATTTCTATGGACCCAAAAGACCATTTTGAGTCATATGCTCCTAATTTCAACTATAATGCATCATAAGTAAAGGCTCTAGAATTATGATAGTACATGGGAATTCCCTTGACCGAAACGACAATGTATTCAAAATGTTGACAGGTCACTATTGACGTGTTAAGACGGAAGTGATGTATATATACAACACAATACATATAAGTTTATACAACCAAATGATCATATAGCCAGCCTCTCATAATAACGTAGGCTTGTTCAGGAGATCAGGCCGGTGGGCAAATCCGTGACCTCTACCTGGGAATATCACTACTTTGGAGCCCCTACGAATTTTTTTCTGAACATTCTCAATTTCACTTACCTTGCAAAGTGGGTCATTGTCCCCTAAAATGAACAAGACAGGAGCTTTTATATCAGAAGCAGCAAGGGGATCCATCCTTGTACCACAAAAGGAGATTCCAGTGCCAAAACAAGCACCTTGGTCTTTGGCCAGCACCTTTAACACTTGGCCACCTCCAAAGCAGAAGCCAATAATGCCAAGTTTCTTGGAAATTCCTACAGCCATAAATTCATCAACCAGCCATTTTGTCCATCTGGTAATGTCTTCTGCTATCCTCTCTGGGTTTTGTCTAGCAATCCACTGTTCAAACACATCTGGCTGGTCCTTTGTCCACGGACATCCACGAAATAAGTCTGGAACTAGAATGCTGCATATTTGTTTAGAAGCAATTTCACTGACAAGGGTATTATAACGACAAAACAGCCATTATACAATTTGCATTGTGAATCTTAATACTTTGTTGATAAATAGGAATGGAGTTGGAACATACTTGTAACCATTGCAAGCTACCCGATATGCAATATCTCTAGTGAAAGAATCCTCAAACCCGAAAACATCTGAAAGAAGCAATTGGCCGGTTCCATTGCATTTTTGACTGCCTTGAACAGATAATCACGGATATCTTCATCACCCTCCACAAGAGAAAGCTCCACTCCACTGACTAATTCGCATGCTTCATCATCTATCCCACCTTCCACATTCAGTAAGCTGCATGATATTTTTGAGTCTGCGGCATCTTGAACTGGTTTTTGAAGATTGAAATTGCTCTTTTCTGAAAACATGCTGAAGAATTGCATTCAACAAGAGGCTATCAAGTATGTGATGCAATTCAGGAATTTTGAGTTACTATTCAAAAATAAAAAGGAACACAGTTGGATCTTAATGGCAGGATTTGGGGTCCAATGTAGGATCCAACCACTCAATGCATGCTTGAAGAGAAAGAAAAAAAAAGGCAGTGCCGTGTCTAATAGATTAATTCAAGCATCCAAGTAACATTATAATATTATATGTCATTTGTCAAAGCAATGAAAACAATGTAAACAAATGTGTGAAATAAGAGATAAAAGAGAATTTTCTGGAATGGCTTGAGTGAGAGACTCACCCAACAAATTTTTAATTTATAGGCATGAGGATTACAAGATAATAAATTACAGTGTGAAGGCTGACATGATTTTACAATCAAGAGAATTTTGGTACCAACCAAAGGCACTGTAAGAGAACAAATTTTGAAACAGTTTCATGGTTCACTTTAGAATGTTCATGCTGGATTTCTAAAAGTCTTTTTAAGAATATAGCCTTTTTATTTCATTTTCCTGGCTTGGGGAAGGATATCCATCAGTTTGAGTCTCTCAGTTACATATGGAAACTGGCTAAGCTCCAACCATTGGAAATAAAACTGTAAACAAATTATCATTTCAATAAGTAATAACAAAAAGAAGTAAGAGAGGAGAAACAGAGCTTAGGAGGAAATGGCACTGATGGCGGAGATCGAGGCTTTGAGATGGCACAAACACAAACTGATCCTACGCTTGCCCTTGCTGTTTCTTAATATCTGCTTCCACTTAACTCTAGCCTGGTAAAGGAATACACACAAATGCTTGGTTTCCAAGGTAGAGGTGGATATTTCATATTCGGTTCTATCCTTTACATTACCGTTTTCCAAATCAATTAATACTACATTATTATTTATGTATGCTAAGAGGGAAATGTAAAGTAGAGGTAAACAATGGGTCCAACTCAAATAGGGAATGGAAACTCGGTATGAGAAGCACTAGAAAGAAAAAATAGAACACGAGTCAAATCATAAATTAAAGAAATATGAATAAATATCTATTTTACAACATGAATAAATTAAATAATCTATGTGCGGCATCTCATCACAAACTGATTCTTTTTTACTGGATGGTGATATAAATTCAGTTATGAAGATGGTTTTTATTTGATTAATGGTCTAAAAAATTTTATATTAGTAATACATGTCTATTATATTCAAAAATATATATTTTGTCTTTCACCTTTTTTACATGCCAACATGTCATGGTTATCAATTTTGATGGTCATCTATTATGCTTTTTCTTATGGATGGTATTATGGTACAATCAAAAGGAAATGCAAGCTGTGAAATATGTCTCTCCAAGTATAAACTTCTATCATTCATCTTTTTTTCTTTTGGTTTTACATTATGGCATAACGTTCCTTTCTTATATTTTAATAAGTTATATCAAACTTGCATTGCCAATCAATATTTTGTTCTTCCATTGTAGTTTATAAATACAGATTGAAACTTTGAAAGAACAAGAACAATTCTACGAAAAAACGAAGCGTTAAACTAAGTTCTCTTCTGATAATTGCATTTTTAATTTCATTTAAATGATTATTTTGAAGACACTTATACTTATAATCCAATTCTTAGACTATTTAATTGCTATTTTGATAGTCCAGTTGTAAATAAATACAATTTTCTTAGGTTAGTTGTTTTTAATCAAGTTTATGCTAATTTAGGTTAAATTTGGATTTCGTGATCATAATGAAGTGATGATGGATGAAGGAGCATGAAGGAAAGGTCAATATTCTAGCATCTGGTTGTGGATAAGCAAATGATGCTTAACCCTGAAATTGTTGGCACTTAAGTGCCACAAGCAAAAGTTTAGTGGAGAGGAAAAGCATATGGCGCTTAAGCGCTACGTTCCCTGCGCTTAACCGTCAGTTTGCATGTGATGACTTAATTTGGCCCATGTTGTACCCTATTTAAGGGATTTTCGTGCTGGTGCTTTGCACTTTTTCGTTCTACATAATTCCCAAACCTTTTTGCTCTGTAATAACTATGATGGTGACCTATAAAGCTCTCTCGTGACTCCTCTCTTCAATTCTTCATTTCTCCATGGAATTTCTGCAACTTAATGGCTAGGAGTAGCTAAATCTAGAGTTGTTTGGGCTTAGATCTAGTGAGACCCACTCATGTATTGCTTGTAAACCCTAACTCTATCTTCATTTAATATATTGTTTTTCTACTTCCATGCTTTAGTTACTCTATGGCTTGATCACCAATGATATGTGTTAAGTTGATTTGTGGTTGGAAAACTATTTTAGCTCTTGAACTGAAGTGGAATTGTCATTGAATTCAGACCTAGGAATGAGTATACATCTAATGACCTCCTTATATGCTTATGATTAATGCAAATTCTTCTACTAACATCTCCTAAGGGATTAGGGGTTTAGTGGTGGAATTTGATCTCAATTGTCTAAGGAATTAGAAATTGATGAACTATTGTGCATGGAGATATATTGAACGAGTGCATGGGTTGGTGTTGACTTTATTATTGTTATGATACATGAGGAATGATGTCTCATGAAGTCCAACCATAACAATGTTTCCCTTGTCATTTGTAATCAACTTTACTGTATGCTACATGTTCGATAAAAAGCATAAACAATTTTCTTCTTTTGATTACATTAAATTTTTCTGTTATTGAATAAGGATAGAATAGTGTTAGTTTTAATCAAACTATCTTTAAAAACTTAATTCTTTATTCATTAATCTTAGTTGACAAATTGTGAATAAGTGTTTGATATCATGTGAATACTTTGGAAAAATGATACTTGAACTTTCCATTTTATACTACTTGTGTGATTTTGTTCACTTGTCAAATATTACTAACATCTTCTTTGAACGATTATCTTTGAGTGTTAAAGTTTGATCATTTGCTTAGCAAAAAAATTTGTATTCATGTTGTAATTGCTTATTTTTTTGTGAGTAAATTTCTATGAAAATTTTTAAACTTTGTTAGTTGAAAAGTCAAGAATGACTTAGTGAACAAAGAATGTTTAGATTTTTAACAATCTCGGAGAGAGAGGGGGTAGAGAATACTTATTATAACCAAAAGTGACAATGATAACATACTTGTTATAACAAATTATTGATTAGTTGTACCTTTCTAAAGTTGAAAAAGAACTAGACGCAATTCAAGATTAGGTGAATTGGTATAAAAACAAGTGTTCTTGCTTATGTTCTTGTGTGTTTTTCATTGTTTTCTTACATAAACATATTTGGACAGACAAGCTTTTGAAAATCTTGTTTTTGGAAAAACTTTCTTATGTATATACATCATTGGAAAACATCTTTACAAACTCATTATCTAAACTTATACTTCATCATTTTTTTTATAAAAAAAAATAAGTTCTCATTAACACATTATTCAAACTCCCTTTTAGTGTATTTCATTTATTTAAGTATGTCCATACAAACATCACCTATTTCATATAAGGTGAAGTCCCTTCTTATCTACATGGAACCACTGAATCAAACTCTTCCCACTATTGGATAATGTAGGTCTATCTTAACACAAACTATTATAAAGTTGTCTCTCGATACATCAACAATCCTAATGTCCCATCTTAACTAGTCTATGAATTATTGTCGTCAATGCTAATACTAAGCTTTCCTTCATACCTAAACTGGGATATTGCAACCAAACCAACTTAGTTTCTATTTTAAATTTCAGAGACACAAAGTTAGAAACTCAATTTTAAACAATAAGGTAGTGATCAATGATTATCCAAAGACCTCTCCTAATCACATTTTCTTGATCTTGTAAAAGCTCGAACTTCACCTTGTAAAAACTAGAACTGTCAAAATAGGTCAACCCGATACTAAAAACAAGTGACAAAGAATGTTTGAATTTGAAAAGAGTTGTATGAAAGTTATGTTATTTGTTACTTGTTCTATATTTATTTAACTTGTGATGATAACATTCAAAGAGTATTTGTGATAATATAATGTAATGTAATATTTTTTGTGATTATGATATTATGTTTAAATTATTTATATTTATTTATTTAATGGATGGATTTATGAGTAATTTATTTATTATTTTTTTAGAATAAAAAGTTTAATTTAGAACCCATCAGATTAAATTTGTTATTGGCAAGCAACAAGAGAGATTACTTATCTTTAAGCCGCCAGCGCAGTTTTAGATCACACAGTAAGTTTTGGCTAACGTGCGCGAGTGCTGTATAGTCTTTTCCAGGCTCCACACAATTTGGTTAAAATAAGCATATTCTCTCTCTTTCTTTCCAAAGCGTCGTTTTCATAATCGTAGTGTCTTTCTTCCTTCTCCCTTTGTGATCGCCTTCTGTTGTTGCTCCACTCACTATCTTCTTCTTCTAAAATTATTTTCCTTTTCTATCCTTCTATCTATCATTCTTTTACGCTAAAAATCTTCTCGCTTCTTAGCTTAGCTGTTCTGTTCCAGAAACGATAAAATCAATCAATCAAAGGAAGCAAAAAAGTCAGAATGGATCTGTGTGCTGTTCATGCGAAGAACCTTTTCCACACAAATTCGTTTTGCCACAGACCCATTTCCTCCCATTTGGGAAGGACCAGAGTGTTTGAGATCACTGTTTCGAGGAGAAAGCCTTACTCTAAAGTTGGGTATCGCCCATTTGTTGTCAGCGCCACGGGGAAGAAGAATCATGGCAACTCCTCTTCTTCTGGTCTGTAATTTCCTTTCATTTCAGATTTCCATTTAAATAATCAATAACTGCTTGTTTTGGCCTTGGAACTTTCTTTCACTCGTCTTATTTGTCTGTCTGCGATCACAATTACATTAAAGAAACGGTACATGACATGCATGTGATTTGCATTAGGTTTTCTTTGGGTGTTAGGGTTTCGAGGAGAAGGAAAGGTTTGCCAAATTTGCTTCTTTTTTTTTAATAAACTAATGCGTTAACTGTATGTTTATTTTTATATAACTCTTAATTTAAAAATAAAATATTTGGTCTCCTTTCCTTAATTTGATTTTCTCCAGCTCAACCCCAAGTAATTCCATGTAATCCCTCCTTTCTTACTAATAATAACTTTACCTTGGCTGCCCAAGTTCCCAGTTATTTATTTGGGGATCTTTGTCCGTTCCGCTTTTCATCCCTCCCTTTGACCTGGAAATTCATTGAATCTAGCTTATTACTGTGCTTCCCTTCTACAGATCATAATTGAATTCTAAACATAGCTTTATCATTAGGATTTAATAGTTCATTGTTCACTTTCCATTTTGTCAACTCTGTTTTTCTGAAATCTCTTTCAATCTTTAACAAATAAAAAAAATGATCAGTTTTAAAATTGCCAACTTGGGTGTTATATTATGCTTTTATAATATGTACTACAAGTGAATAGTTTTGCAATCGCGTCACTTAAATCTTGTGTTCTTTCTTACAAACTTGATACATATTTGTAATGTGAGAAAACATTTCATGATAACTACATTAAAATAATCAGTGATTTACATTTGTTTGTAGGTGGACATGTTTGGGTGATAAAATTACCTCTTTCATATGAGGCATTTCTGAAGTATGGACAGTATGGAGTTCTAAATGTGATAGTTTCTTAACTTAGTGCTATGTGTGCTACTGGATTTAATACGCTGGCTATGTAAATGATTTTTATACTATCATCCTATCATAGATTGTCATGTATGGTAAGATTGTTGACTTTTGTAATTACCACTTTAAAAGTCATACCCATGATGATTTCTAATTGGTTGACAGTATAAAAATCTTTACACATTCTTATGCTACTTTCTTTCTTAGGGACCTAGGATATATTTTGTTTCTCTAAATTTGCTTTCTCTTCTTTCTGTTTGGGAAGGGTAGAAGTGAGGCCAAATGTTTTTGTTATCAAATTGGTTGGTGTTATTTATTTTTCTTACAATATTTGTCACGAAAGGAAGTAATATTATTTATTGCTTCCCTCTCCTTGCTGCGATAATATTTTAACTTGGACCTTCATTCTACATTAGCAATTTCAGGTCAAAGTAATAATTTCTATTAAAATGAAGCTGTTTACTCACGTACAGATTGGGGGGGTTTCCTGTATAATCAACAGTTCCCTTGCTTGTTTAAATTATTTGATTTGATAGACATACTTTTCTGTTATCCACTAATCAGCCATACATCACCTATCTCACAGCATTGAACAATGCTTTCCTTAATTTTTTAGTTTACTCCTTTACATGATTAAATTTTAGATCACTCTACCTTATGCATCAGAACTGTAGAAATGGGTGTTTTTTTACAACTAATGCATGAAGATAGGGATACATAGTTTCTTTGATGTTTTCTGCCTTATGGCATCTAAAAGATCTAGTTGCCTATTCTTGATGGCCTCTATATTGTTGAGGAACCTGTTATTTTTTATGTATAAAATGCAAATTTAAGTTTGCACACATGCTTGAATAGCCAGAATTTGGAAACTTTTTTAGAATTAAGAACAGGTACATCATTCCACTATTTAAGGTTGTGTTATCTGTTATTTATATGATTTAGACGACATATGTTGATTGTCATTGTTCACTCTCTCTTCATGTGGATTTTTATTTTTCTGACATGATATAAATTACACCTAAAGAGCCATTGTCTAGCTTTTCTATGAGATAGGCTTAGTAATTCTGTCTGGTGAAAACTAGTGGGTCTTTTATTGTACTGTTCTTGATGCTTCTTGAGTATAGAGTTTTTGGAGACAACTTGGTAGAAATATATCATAGACAAAAAGGATGAGATTTTGGATTGATAACTCAGATAAGTATTGACATTATAATGAAAATCATATTATTCCTTTTCATTTTATTGTTTTCTCTTGATAATAATATAATTTTACATGAGTTCCTTTTTTATATGGGTATATTGATCATTACAGGCAATGAAGAACGGTCCATTCCCGAAGGAGATGGTACTAGAGGGAACAATTCTTCTGATGGCAACAAATCAGAAAACAACTCTGAGAAATGCCACCATACTAATCTGGATTGGCGCGAGTTCAGGGCAAAGCTATATAGAGATGAGCTGGTGATGCTTTCATTCCTAAATGGGATCTATATCTGTCATCTTCTCTTAATTGCTCTGTAGCTCTTGCATGTCATTTTAAGTAGAAGGGGTCAACTTCATGAATCTTGAAATAAGTTTTAAAACATCTATTAGAGTAATTCCTGTGCTTTGTTACAGTCATATAAGCATGCTTGATAGTTGGAGAATCGTCTCCTCTTGATGGATTTGTCATCAATCTAGGACACTTGATTGAGTCAGACAACTTGCCTACACCTGTTCTGTTAACCTGTTTAATGATTTATATTGGTGACCAGGTTTTAAGCCCTACAGGGTTGATTAATTTCCTTTTATTAGTATTGCACTTTCTGTATTCTGTGACTTTTTGATACTTGTAATACTTCTAATTATTGATGTGGAGGCATTCATTTATGATTGTGCATATCTAAGCAATACAGTAATTTACTGAAACATTATATTTTCATTAACCGAGTTTTCTTCACTTCATTTACAGAAAGAAATATCAGATGCTGACATGCACAATCAAGGTGGAACATTGCCCAATTCCAAACCTCTTGGAACACAGTGGGCTCATCCTATTCCAGTACCTGAGGCTGGTTGCGTACTTGTGGCTACCGAAAAGCTTGATGGCATTCGCACCTTTGAAAGAACTGTTATTCTCCTTCTCAGATCTGGAACTAGACATCATCAAGGAGGGCCTTTTGGAATTGTCATCAACCGTCCTCTTCACAAAAAGATCAAACACTTGAAACCTACAAATCATGATCTATTAACTACCTTCTCTGATTGTTCTCTGCATTTCGGCGGACCTCTTGAGGCAAGCATGGTTTTGTTGAAAACAGAGGAGAAGATGAAGCTTCCAGGATTTGAAGAGGTAATCCCTGGGCTATGTTTTGGATCTCGAAACAGTTTGGATGATGCTGCAGGGCTTGTGAAGAAGGGGATTCTCAAGCCTCATGACTTCAGATTCTTTGTTGGTTATGCCGGATGGCAACTGGATCAGTTGAGAGATGAGATTGAGTCAGATTATTGGTATGTAGCTGCATGTAGCTCAAGTTTGCTTTGTGGGGCTTTATCAGATCCGTCAGAAAGTTTGTGGGAGGAGATTTTGCAGCTAATGGGTGGCCATTACTCCAAATTGAGCCGGAAGCCAAAGCAAGACATGTAGGTACTAATGTATGGTTTCAGATTTAGAGACAAATGAAGAACGTGTAATCAAGGTGCTGCAAAGTCAAATTTACCGATGTTCACTTTAATGCCAAATAAGTAGATAATTTATCCTCCTGTCCTACTCTATTGTTATAAGAGGAACTGTACCTTGCTTCGTTCTTGTAATTATGCTTGTTAGAATAGTTTGATGTAAGTATGAGAATAAGTTCTGTTGGCTGCATTTTACGATTAAACTTTCGAATTTTATCTAAAGGACAAAGAGCTCCAGCACCATTGAATTGGTAATGATGTCTAACCACAACTTAAACTAATCAATTTTATGAGTTTTTTTAAAATAAAATTTAAATTTATGATAATATTAATTAAAAATAATTAATTTGAATATTTTTATTAATCTTAATAAATTAAGTATTTGTTTTTTATATATAAGATCATTGATAATATATAGTAATGTTGGATCGGAGTCTTATATGACATAAGTAACATTGAATTCATTTTATCAATTTTTTGCATATTTTATGTGATATATATTTTTTAATATATTTTTTTCTTTTGGCTTCTTTAACTCGTTAGAGGGCGAGCCCTGGTGCAGCGGTAAAGTTGTGCCTTGGTGACTTGTTGGTCATGAGTTCGAATCTGGAAATAGCCTTTTTTCATTCATAACAACAATTTGCAGACTCGTGAATTAGGGTTGCCCTAAAAAAATCAGAAAAAAAAAAACATTGTGTTGTTGATTATGTTTGGTTACCTGATAAATAAATTAAAAAAATCATTGCACGTGTTGCGAGGAAGAAAATGCGAAAAGAAAAATTTGAGAAGATCGAGTGGAGTGCCTAGACCAAGGCAACCAAAGTAGGTGGCTAGAGACAATAATTCGATAAAAGGCATTTGTGTGGTGTCTGTCTTGCATATATGACTTTCTTGGTAGTACTTCCTATTGGGATTCGTGACTCTTAATAAGATAAAAATAATAAGAGTAAGAATGGGCCATTTAAAGGCATTTTTTAATTATTTTTTTTCTTTCTTTGCTTCCTTTTCGTATTTTCATAATATTTCAAAATACTTTCTTTAAAAGTTAATTTCTGAAACATACTGCCTCTAGACCTAAATATAAAAAAATATTTTTGAATTTAAATATAAATAAATTTTAACAACTTTAACCTTATTCAATGATATTATCCAAAAAATATCATTTAATTAATTGTAATTATAATTTTAATGATTCTCTTTTATTTTTAATATTAAATATTAATGAAAGACACTTTAGAGAAAAAAATATTTTTAAATGTCATTAAAAGAATTAAATGACATTAACCAACTTTCTTAATTCCTGTAAGTTAGTTAAATTTGCTTATATTTAGATTTAGAGATAGAATTAATAAAATTTAGGTCCAAATCTTCTTAAAAAAATAAATGCATTTGAAAGACTAAAATTTGGAAAGTAATAAAATTAATTTAATTTTATAATTTTTAACATTTTATTACATTGCATGACTTAGTTTCCATAATATAATAAAAATTTAACAATTTCATAAACCAAACTCTAGAATTGGATTAATTTAAATTTATACCCTTGGATGAATAGTTATACAACTAAAGTTAATTGACAAATAAGATTGGAAACTCAATGCTACTAAAAAAGAAGACTCGAATACTAATATAATATCAAATACAAGTATGGTACTAAAATATAGGTCGAATACTTAAAAAAATACAAGTCAATTACAAGTCTTCCTCAATGTCAATTAGTGAGATGTTCAATGTTTCTTATGTGATGTTTTAAGTGTCAATCTCTTTCATGGCCATGCTAAGATCAAACCTTGATCAAAATAGTTCAAAAATACTCTTAAAATCGTGTTTAAGGATAGAATATAACATATTTAAGAAACATAACAATGTGATTGTCATAAAATACATCATAAGAGTCAATACGCGAAAAAGATGATGTTGATGAAATTTTGATGAAGTTGACACACTTGAATTGAAACATAGGGAGACTTTGGAAGACCTTAAAGCTTGTATTGTTTTTTTATGAGGTCTTTACATGGTGTGAATCTCCTTAAAACTCATGTTGATCCCATGGATTGGTGTATCCTTGCAAAGTTAGGTAATTGTGAGGCACCACTAGGATTGTCATTCTAGTTAAGAGTGTTAGTGTTGATGTCCAAAGTGGATTTACCAACTAACATGTACTCCTAGGCCATTTTCACAAAGAGATATTTGAATGGTACCACATACACATGATAATAGAAGAAGGAAAGACATTGAATTGCATTTGTGCACCATTGTTAGTGTGTTCGGTTTATATGGTTTTGTGATATGTGTGTCATGTGTGTATTGTCTTGTACTTGTGTGAAGTTCATGTATGATTCTATCCCATATTTAATATGTTGTTTATACGTGAAAAATTTTGTTGTGACTTGTAATGTGATTTGTTATGATATCAAGGTTAAGGGTATGATGAAGGTTACACTTATAATGGTGTCATATGAGTCATTGTTGGGACTAGTATAGGTGTAAGGATGTATGTTGTTAACTAAGGAATATGAGTTAACAAGATGCAGTTGTGATAGGAAGGTATTAAAATGAGAATGAGATCATGAGATTATAATGGGATTAAAATAGCATAATCATTGTGTTGAGACTAAGTTCCTCTAAAATCTAATGTTTTAATGATGACAAGCCACTATGAAGTAAAATCGCAAGTTATTGGATTTAGCTATTAATGGTTATTTTAAGTGTTCTCCATTAAGACAAGACATATTTAGAAGTATAGTACATGTGTGAAGCATAGACCTACAGTGAAAGCTTTTCATGACATAAATTGTACAATCAAAACTATGACTACTAGAAGGAGAGTTGTTCATAACCTGGAAAGACAATTATGTTTTCTAAGTCAAAATGCAAATTTTGGAAGTTGTGTATAATCATAGGCATGATGTTGGGGGTAGCTTAAGTCAAGGGTTTGTTATTAGAAGCTACACATAACTTAAAGATCATCAGAAGTTGAATTGCAAAGTAGTTAGTCAAAGAACCAACAATCAAGTAGAAGGGAGATTGTTGCACATTGTATTGCAGTAACAATGCATCTCCAAAAGACTTTCCATGATTCAAAATTTGAAACCATGTGGAAACCACTAAAACCAATAGCTAGCACTCAACGAATCTTTCTCAACCAATCATTCAACAAATATATTCAAGAGTGCAAGTTGGCTGACAGTGAAGAAGAGTAGAGATGAAAAAGACAAATCATTGAGTTATAATAGGAAAAGGTTGAATGTGTACAAAAAACCTACTTCTAGGAACTTGGATAACTCATGCAACATTTGAAAGTTGAATTCAACCTCCCACGATAATAACAAGTAGCTTTAAGATCATTTTGTAAATTTATTGAATTTGATGAAGCAACTTGTAAGGAAGGAGTGCCAAAAAAAATAGTGTAAGGTTAGGTGAGCTCATCCCTTAGGATCTTCCTTAGCCACAGACTCTAGGTGGAGCTAGTTAAGCCAAATTTGAAAGAGTGTAAACAACTTCATCAATTGAGCCTTAGTAAAAGGCATCCTATAAGGTATAGAGTTCACCCCTAGGATTATAGGGATAAAACTCAGAAGAGTACTCAAGAGACTGTTGCTTTTGAAGTTTAGTGTGAACACATCAAATATTGTGTGAGTCCCGTAGCGGTTGCAACTAAGAGTGTGAAGCTTGGAAAGGCTTTTGAAAGAATGCTTGTGTAGAGCCTACAGAGGCTTAGAGAATACTAGGGTGAAGCCTAAAGAGGCTTTTCAAAAGAATATTTAAGGAAGCTTGAAGAGGCTTTGTGAAAGAATACTTAGAGTAAGGCCTAAAAAGGCTTTTCGAAAGTAATACCCGAGTGGAGTCTATAGACGTTTAGAGAAAACTAGTTGTAGGAGCTTGTGGAGGCATCAAGAAGGAAAGAATACCACAGTTCAGTGTTTGGTTTTAGTGGAGAAAGCATACAGGTGTAGGTATTGGACATATCCTAGATCGAGGGGGGGGGGTTTGATTTTTTTCCCTACAACTTCTTGTTTATTTTTGTTGTTGTGAGCTTAAAATTTGTTTTAGAATATGTTATATTTGATATTTGGTCAAGAGTTTTTTATAAAACTGTTTTAATATTTTGAAGGAACACCAACTTTAAGCAAAAAAGTAAAAAATATAAACTATTATCTAACAGTATCTGTGATGTTGAAAGAATGATCTTGAGAAGTAGAATACAAGGCTACTTGGAGTTTTTACTTTAAAAAAATGTTTTATCAAGGTACTTAAGAAGAAAAGGTATTGCTCTTGTAAGCTTACTGATTTCCATGCTAAAAGAAAAGTTAGAAGTAAAGTGTGCTTGTGCAAAAAATAATCTGATCAATTTTAGTGTTACTATTCAATCACATTCTAATGACCAACTAATTAACTTCATATTGTGGAATAAGAAAGAATTTTATGGGGTATTAATGATATTGGTACAAAAAATTTATTACAAGCCCAATAAAGACAAGCCATGAGAAAGAAGTAAAAGGGGTATTTAGATAGAAATATCTAACCCACCCTTAGAGTTCCCAAAACATTCATTGGGACATTATGTCTTACTGATAAATTTTTTCACACTTTATTTTGTGAGCAATTATCTTACATTTTCTTTAGAGTTTTCATACATAATTGTTGTTTTTTGTTGATTAATTGTATAAAATGGTTTTAAAAACTAAAAAAGATAATTTTTTATGATTCTTGTGTAAATTTTGATGTTACAAAAGTAGATTTTGATTATTAAAGAATAAAAAGTTGTAGAGAAGATCTCGCCACAGCGAGATAAGCTTTCACCGCAATGAAGCAAGACTTTTGATCAATTGGAATTCATAGATATTTTTCACAATGAATTTTCATTTCGCCACAACAAATCTACAAAGCTTAACACTTTGGAATTAAGAGAAACTCACCATAATGAGTTATCTATTCACCCCAACAAATAAAGGTCCAAAAGCATGAAGATCAAGTACAAAGTTCTTAGTTCATAAGTGTAGTTTCGCTGCAGCAAAAATCCTCTGAGGCGCAAAAATTTAATGTAATCTCAACTCCATTTAAAGATCTTGTAACATCATTCCTGTAGACTTTTAGTACATTAGACAATTTCATAAATAAAATCTCAAACTCTCTTCTTTCTTTTTTCTCTATTATCCCTCTCTCCCATTTTCCTCCATCGTTACTCATTTGAGGTTCTATTTGAATCCTTCATGATCCAAATGAGTTAAAATATGTAGTTATTGAGAGATTGAAGTAAAATTCAAGTATGTAATCAATGTTTTTCTAATCAATTCTCATAATTAATGTGATCATATTGCTTAGATGCATGTTAGGAATGGTGAATCTAGCTTTTAGGGATTTGGATTAGATAGAAACAAGTTCAAATCCTATATTCGAATTGAAATTGTACTAGACTTTGATGTTAGGAATTGAAATTGCCTTAACTTACCTAATCGACGGTGAAAAGGTACATGGATAGATAAAGGCTTAAGGGTTTGTATGATGCGTGGTGCGCATCCACAAATAAAAGGCATAGTCAATACCTTTATTAAGAGATGACACAAAAAAGAACTCATTTTTCCACCTTCCAATTGGAAAGATGACCATCACCCTCGATGATGTGTCATGTCTTTTACATTTACCTATCAGAGGTTGTATCCTTGATCACGTAGAAATGAGCTACACCAAGAAGGTTATCAAAGATCTATTAAGGTTAAATCTTGATATTATGACAGACCATAAAACAGATGTTGCAACGTCAGTAGGCAGCATGGTGTTGTTGAGTTGGCTAGAGGGGCTATATCACACCTATGTTGCTAGTGCATTGTATGTTTGGGCTACAAGGGTGTATTTGTTGCATTTGCTCGACAATACCATATTTGCAGATAAGAGCTCGACGCATGTACATATATACTAAATGCAGTACGTCAATGATCTAGATCATGGCAACAAGTACGCTTAAGGAGTAGTTGCACTTGCATTTCTTTATGATTAGTTATCGTATGTGACAAGTATGCTAGCTAGCAGATGGTAGGTTATATGACACTTCTCATGGTAAGTATTTTTATGTGTACTTAATTGTTTCTTTGTTAATATTATATGACGATAAAATTATTTTTATGTTTTACAGGCATATATGTTTGAGCATCTTCCAACCATTCCAGCCGATGAAAAGGTGTTGGAGTATGACCACAAGCAGCCGCTTGCAGCTAGGTGGTTGTTGTTAAGGGGGTACCGAAAATGTTATTGTGACTAAGGAGGCATTGGATTGGTTGCAAATGATTGATGTTGTTTGGTCCCGATATGTATCACACAGAGACCTTAAACCTTTCGAGGACCAGGCATACTACTTTGGGTACATTAAAGTTGAGATAAACATGCGATCATATCTATAAAAAAGGATTTTTAGGTAGTTTGGGTACGTACAAAGGATTCCCTTGGAGTGTCCTGCATATGAGAAGTATATTGAGGCATGGGACGAGCAGGAGCAACGTGTGATGCCGCTGGGCGAGGTTGTTCCACATGGGCTCCATTGACCTATATTGCATTTTACTTGCCTTGGTATTATGAGCATTCATATTCATACCAAATTCTGCCATAAGAGGGAGAGGCACTACGTAGTATTGTACGTATCCTGCCACAACCACAACCATAGTCTCATCCACAACCTAGTGGTGGTCAAATACCAGATTATGTACAAGGTGTTGTTTACTTGTATTAGATAATGCAAACAATATTGTCATTAAATACCAGATTATGCACAAGGTGTTGCTTACTAACTGTGTTGTTAAATACTTATGTACAATTGATTTTAGATGATGTTAGTGTCCATAAAGAGATTGTTGGACATGCGAGCTGTACCAGAAGGCACAAATAGCCATTAGGTCGTACAACAATTTCTATTGATGGCACATGAGGGTGTTACAACTAGATGTAGCTTAGTCAAGGAGCGACCACTGAGGAAGAAACCCAACAGAGGTGACCATAGAAGTAGTTGAGCATTATTTAAGACATTTGTCATTCTTCTTCTTCTTCTTCTTCTTCTTCTTCTTATTATTATTATTATTATTATATTGTTGTTGTTGTTGTTGTTTGTACAAATTTTTTTTTATGTTCTATGAACTTATATTTTGTTTATGTTTTCCATGTTTTTATGTTCAAACAACACACACCTAGTAATATAATAAAGAATGAAATTTCAATTAAACTTAGAAAACAAACAACATCGACAACAACAACAAACATAAAATTCATCAATTAAAAACATGATTACATATAGTTATCATCTTCATTAAAGCTTGTTGTTGTCATTGATCCACGTATTAGAGCATTGATCTCTTCGACAAATCTTGATTTTCTTTATTTACGCAGCAGAACAAGAATTTCTTCTCGAGATCGACCAACCATTGCATATAACTCAATCTATCCTTTGGAATTAAACTCTGGAAAGATGAAAAACATATTCTCCTTTTCATTGTGATATTTGAACTCCATATAGTCATACTCAATGTAACCGTCACCTACATATATATGTTTACGGTAAAAAAAACCACAAATAAGTTTCTTTCACCTTTGATGACATCTGTAACCGTTTTTTCTCAAAGCAACAAATGGCATTTTTCTCACTAATTTTAATGAATTTAGGATCACTATGACATTCAAACAATACCCCCTATGAAGTTGATACCACATCACCGTCATAGTACACAACAACATCGACTCCCTCCATCTTCAACCCAATAAAGTAAAATATCACCACAATGCATTGAGCTGCCTCAAGCCACTTGTATTTATTAGCATCTTATACGATTCTCTTGTGAGTCAATTATCAACAACAATCAAGACTGTGCCAACAAAATAGACATTTCGGATTACATTTAGCTATAGGAGGGCACTGTTGACTTGTTAGACCATCATAAATATGGTTGTTAAATTATAATATAGTTCATTAAATTTTACATTTTAATAATTAAAACACTTTGTATATAAAACACATACACAATAGAATCGTGATTTCATTGCACAAAGTAGATAAAAATAAATAACGCAACAAAATCGTGATTTCATTGTGCAATTGAGGGTGGAAAAATAAAATAAAAACAAAATTGTGATTTCATTATATATTTGTACAAGAGAATCACAATTCTGTTGTGTGATTCAAGGGTGAAAAAAATAACATTAAAAATGCAATTCTGTTATACATGTGTATAACAATCATATTTTTATTGTTAATTTTTTTCACTTCCAATTATGTAACAGAATCACGATTTTGTTTATTTTCGTCCAAGAGAAAATAGTAATCCAAAAGTGTAGTGCAAACCAATATCCGGTACAACTACACATAAAACACCACTAATTCAATTTGTATTTTTCAACAATATAATTTTTTATAATTATTCTTATAATGTAATTAAAAATATTTAATCGTGTAATTAAAAAAATCAGTCTTACAAATGATTGAATTCATCCAAAAATAATATGTGTACATATAAAGTAAGTTTCTATTATTAATTGAACATTTCACAACTAAAAAAGGAAAAAAAAAATAAATAAAAAATTATTCATAAGCTATCAATATCAAACTTATAAAATTTAAACAATGAAACCTACTGTCAAATTAGAGTTAATTTATTATTTAATTAAAAAACAGGTTTATAAAAAAATGAATAAATTGAACTGGAATAGTTGCAGCTGAGGGATGTTGTGTGTTTGTAAAATGGACACGCAGATTGCACGTGATCATCTTTAGTAGTTCCTTCCAACCCAACAGCAAGCTCTTTGTTTTGTTCCCCACCACCAATAACGGAGTCCGAGTAGTGCTACTTGTCTCTCGCTCGCTCATTTTTACCGACAAACACAAACCCCTTTCCCTTTTCTCGGAACTTTTTATTTTGTTTTGTAAGGAAGAAAAAAAGCCCAATTTTCGCCGTTCTTTCCCATTTCAACCACACGCACACGCACACGCACTCAAATCCATTTCAACCAATGTAATGTGTCTGTCTGGGTGCTAATTTTTTTGCCTGAAAGGAAATTGAGATCTCAAATAAAATCCTCCATTCCAAACCAAATGCATGGTTACAGCCGCCTGGGCGGAGCAGCGCGGTCGCCTCCGTCGTCTCCTCGGTTCCGGCACGGCCGGAGCAAGAGCAGCAGCTGGTGTTCGTCGAAGGAGAGCAATTCCATGGAGAAGTTGGTCTTTATTCTTATGTCGGCAGTTTTTAGAAGGCGTGGTTTGCTTCTCTTCGCTCCTTTGCTGTACATTTCGGGAATGCTGTTGTATATGGGTTCCTTGAGCATCGATGTCGTCAGTATAAAGAACGGCGTCGTTCTTGTACACAAGCGTGCTCCTCCCGGTTCTGTTTATAGGAGTCCTCAGCTCTTCCAAAACTTGTGGCCTTTCATGGAGGCTGATAATGGAACTACTCTCAATGTGGTACTGCACTATTCCTTGATAAACAATTTGTTGTTCTGCTTTCCTATCTGGAATTAACTGAGATGTAAATCATGCAGTTGATGAGAGCATGGACTAAAAAGGAGCTTAGAGAGTGGAAGCCCTGTGCTAACAGAAGTGTTCCTGAAATAGGTCTTTTCTTCTCTGGAAAACAAATTGTCCAAACTTGGAAAATTGGTTTTAGTTGGTTGTTGCATGGATTTTTTTTCTTCCTCTTTTAGTCAATTTTGTTTCTTTGTCATGTTGGCTCCCTCACATTCGATTTATTTCCAAGTTCACTTTTAGTTCTAGAATCTCGATTATTTATTTTATCTTATGTCCTTGTTGTCTTTGTTGGAGGAATTTGCTAACTCTTTTCTTGTCATCTTATAGAATTGCCAAAGTCAAATGGGTTCCTTATAATTGAAGCAAATGGTGGATTGAATCAGCAACGCTTGTCGGTATGCCTATTGATAAAACGAAAGATTTTATTTTTACTGAATTTATTTATCTGGGATTCTTACATCATGTTCAGTATTCCATTCCATGTAATGAGGGGCTCCCATTCAATTCAAGGCCTCATTATATAGAACCATGAATGAAGCATGGAATACCATTTCCTCATAGAGAGATAGGATTGAGATTTCATGCTCTCTGAAATGAGAAAACTCATTCTACTTTACAAAATGGCTTTGCACACTTCATTTTTTCTTGTTACAAATATTGTTTTACACCCTTACATTTTTCCTTTCCTCGCAAATAAAAATGTTGCTCTTCTTTTCTGAACAATAGTTTGTTTTTGAGGAGTAAATAAATAAACCTGAATGTTCCTAGTTTTTATCTTTGTTTGCATGTACCAAACTGTATTGGAAAATGGAAATGGCCATTTCATTCCATTTTCATCAGTCATCACATGGAATCACCATTCTGTATATGAAACATGTGATTGAGCCCTTGTGATTGGGTGCAGAAGGGAATTTGAATCGTGTAGGTAGGAGGGATTAGAATGCTGTTAATGGTGATTTTCTACAACAATCATTTGTTTCGAAAATGGATACCTAATGAGTTAAATCTAGAGGGCTTTATGAGGTTGGTGCATATTTTTTTCTCCTGGTGTTTGTCCTTGTGTCATTTTGCTCTGAATGGATGTATGGTGATAGACTGTCAGGCTTACACGAATAATAAAATTAGATGGACATTGATGCTACAAATTGCTATCTAGTATCTACATGACATATCCTTATTGTTTTGGCACTTATTATACTACTCTTCGTGCAGATATGTGATGCAGTTGCTGTGGCTGGACTACTAAATGCAACTCTTCTTATTCCTATATTTCATTTAAATAGTGTATGGCGAGACTCAAGGTAATTGCTTTTGTTATGCTTAATTTTAAAATTGATGACGTGATTAGGGTGGTTGCATAATTTATTCATGTTTAATGGCTGTTAAACCTAGTGGGATAAGGCTTTGTTGTTGTTGTTGTAATGGCAGTTAATCCTTGCTGTGGCTCTAGTACCCTCTTTTTTAAAACCTTATCATTTACATACTAGGAGTCTGAATTTGTAAAATTGATCATGGTTCAGTATTCTACTTTTTCTATGCTTGCCATTTATATGACTTGCATGCAGGATAGGTCAGATGGGATATCAGCTCAGAACAGTTAAGGGGTATGAAGATGGAAGATCATCTTGTGTTTGATTTCTTTTTAGATGAAATCTTTGGATTGGGCTTTAAGTTTAAGGATTGTAATTTATGCGTAGGAAGAAATTAATCAACTAATGCAACACATCTTAGTGAAGGGCTGAAGGCATATCTTTAACCTTAGTATGAATTTTGCTGTTTTGAGGTTAGCTGGTCAGGTACCATGTAGAGCATCCTTTTGTTTTTCTACAATGGACAATTTCTTAATTTTTACTTATAACCTCCATTCTCTATAATTTATCTCTGTAGACAAATTGATAAGTTTTGGACATTGGGAATAGATATGCACTGCATAAATCAGTTTGGTTTTGGTCTTTTACTTTCTGACATTTTTTGTGACCATTGAAAATGTTGGTAGCACATTCACTTGGAACAGAAAACCACTTTGACCTTCTGAACTTCAGAAATTATCTTAAAGACTTAAACTTAGTGGTACAGATGCCAAGCTCATAGTGACAGTTACAACTTACAAATATTGAACTCAGAGTCCATTACATTAGTTGCCACTTTCCAGTGGCTTATTCTAAAGCATTTAAAGGAACTACTTTTGGATAGGATATTTTGACTCCTTTTTTGTCGATAACCGATACATCTGAAGTGCAACCATGGTTAAGTTTTGTATATGTAGAACTGAGTCCTTTAGTTTTATAATAATCTATATGGAATTTTCTTTTAATATATATTTCTTGTGCAATCAAAAGTTAATGGAAAGGTCATTTTATAATCCACGATTCCATGCTAATGCTTAGTGACATTGTTTGTGTATTATAAATTTGAAAATTTATGCTTCACCTTAATATCTGGCAGCAATTTTGGTGACATTTTCGATGAAAATTTCTTCATACAATCACTTGGAAATCGTGTGCATGTGGTGAGAGAACTCCCTGATGACATACTTCAACGATTTGACAATAACATAAGTAATATTGTCAATCTTAGAGTAAAAGGTTGGTCCAGTTCAGCTCACTATCTTCAGAAGGTCCTTCCTCAGCTTTTGGAAATGGGGTGTGTGCCTATCTAATTTCTATCTTCTTCTGTTTCCTCACCATTGGTTGGCTTCCAATTCTTCTAGCATGAAAGCAGTTTCTGCTGTGTTTTTAAATATTTTTACCTTTACAATTAATTCAATTATTCTCAATTGTAATTAAGTGCCTATCTAATTTCTATCTTCTTCTGTTTCCTCACCATTGGTTGGTTTCCAATTCTTCTAGTGTGAAAGCAGTTTCTGCTGTGTTTTTAAATATTTTTATCTTTACAATTAATTCAATTATTCTCAATTGTAATTAATATATATTTTCATATGATAAAGATGTAAAATGGTAGCCAGATAAGATAGAAATATGTCATGCTCACAAATCAAAAATAATTTTCATCTCATGTCTGGCTGCTTGAGTTTCCGTAGATATAATCTCTTCATTCACTGATACTTTGATGGCTGAATACGTGCCTTCTTTAAATTGTATTAGTCATAACCGGGGGAACGAGAACTCCACAACCCATTAATGTAAATAAAATCCCAAACAATAAAAACCAGTTCAAGGAAAGGACTTAACAATCCAAAGCCTGTACATAGAACATAGACACTGCTAAATACCTGATTTTTGGTCCCCAACAAGTAACAGCTAATTGCTGTACAATATCCCTGACAACTTAGTAGCTGTATATAGTAATACTACTTTACTGACTTTTGCTGCATTTTTACTAGCATGCTGTACACAACCCATTCTTACAGTATAAATTGTTAAGATATGATATGATAGAGATTTAGGAGATATGATAAGATATGATTCTGTTTATGATATGGTAGATATTAAGAGATGTGATAGCTTATTTCTAGGAAAGTAGGAAAGTCTTATCTTATCTAGTAGGATTATATCTCTAAGATTTAGATTAGATTTTCTTTTCCTTTTTACTAGTTTATCTTTTTGTATCTATATGTACGCACAGTCTTTGGGTTAATGAATAACAAGAGAAATACACAGATTTTCAGTTATGTCCTCTAATTCTAACATGGTATCAGAGCCTATAGTCCATCTTGGTTATCGCCTGTTCTGGCAGGCATCTATGGAGGAGGGGGCGTGTTAGGAAGTTTCGCATCATCTACCTCAATTCTGGGGGTACAACTGATATATCTATTGGACAACTTCACTTAATGCCAGTTGGTTTTAAGCTGAAATCTAACATAAATAAGAAAGAGGCATAAGGGACAATACACTTATGTATTCGCACAGCAAAGGTTTCTCCTATGCTCTAATGCTGATTCTTTTTATAGATGTTCTTAAATGGTACTATAATATTGTTCTTTGTCATCTAAATCTCACTCCGATTTGATGAATATTTTGATGTCATACAACAATAAATTTCTGATTACTTAGTGATAATGTCTTTAGAAATCCGGTATCACTTAGGCTTATGCAAACACACATTTAAAAAATGAAAGTGGAAATGCAGTAGGATAACATTATATGAAAGTTTGAGTAGATGATTTAAATTTAAATATCTAAATGCCTAAAGAGTCGTTGGTTTTGTGGTGCTCACAAGAGATCCCCCCCAACCCCCAGTTGCCCTGATCCTCAAAAAAAGTACATTTGTAGTCATTTTATTGAATATGATATTTTATTATTATTATTATTACTACCACTATTTTTCACTTTCTTGCAGCCAGTTCGCCATATATTGTGCATGGCTCCTAAGAGGAATTTGCTCATGCTTGTTGCAGGGCTGTTCGCATTGCACCTTTCTCCAACAGATTAGCTCAAGCAGTACCCTCAAAAATCCAAGGGCTTAGGTGCTTTGCCAATTTTGGAGCTCTTAGATTTTCAGAACCTATACGAACACTTGCAGAAAGCATGGTTGATCGGATGGTTAAATATAGCTCCCATAGTGGAGGGAAATATGTTTCAGTGCATCTTCGTTTTGAGGAGGTGTTTTTCTAATATCTTTGTACTTATGATGTTGGATTTACTAGATACAGTATTGATGCATAATGAATAAGCATAATTTAGAATAATGTTTGTTAACGGAAAGGATGATAGTTTAAGGATTTTACCTCATCCCTATTCCCTAGATAAATCATTATATTTTAGCTTTCATATTTGAAGTGAGGTTGACTATATGCCTACTTTCTGATTATGACTTATAAATACCCTATTGATTGTTTTATTTTCTTGCAAAAGAGACCAAGACTTTCAAGTTATTGATAAACAGACTATTGTCAACTTTTGAGTTTCCTGTGTGTTTTGGTCGCTTGGTTCTAAATCAATTGCTATTCAGAGCCTAGTCCTGCAAGTACAACTACCCATTGCACCAAAAGCCTTTTCTCCGGCAATTTTTCTGTAAATTGGGCAAGCACTAAAGTTTCTGTGTGCCAGGAATACACACAACACACTTGTTGATATTGCAAATATTCATTTCTTCATCCACTGAATGCTAATCACTGATCAAGAACGATGAAAATAGCACCAATGACTGCTTCTGTCATAGAAGGCTGCTGAAATTAGCTCATCCAGGGGAGGTGTTCAATGAATAAAACAAAATCAGATCCAGGAGGCACTTAGTGGTCTCCAACACCATCAAATATGAGAATAGTTGTTTGCATCTCTTTTCTTGTGGATATGCTGTTCTGAGCAATGGATAAGCCTGCATGTTGCTCTCTGTAAATTGCATGAGGGGATATAACATTTTCTTGTTGCGCCTCTTGAAATAGTGATAGATGTTTACCTCTGCAGAATAGGGTTTTAGCAGAGGAGGATAATGATGTGGAATAAATATAGTTTAGGATAATTTAGGTTATTTTTATGATTTTCCCTTATATCTATATGTTAATTTTTGGTATTTGTTTATCTGATTGGAGTTGACTATATGTCTATTGTATGATTTAATATCAATCAGTTTCTTTTTGCTGCCACCTTTTGCAAATTGTTAATAAATAGGCTATTGTCAATTATGTGAGTTTTTTTTTTGTGTTTTGCTTCTTTGGTTTTATATTAATTATGTATTATTTATTATAATTGTTTTGTCCTTGTATAAAGGATATGGTTGCATTTTCATGCTGTGAGTATGATGGTGGGGAGGAGGAGAAACATGAAATGGATATTGCTCGTGAAAGGAGTTGGCGAGGTAAATTCAGAAGAAAGCATAGGATAATAAAGCCTGGTGCAAATCGTGTGGATGGAAGATGCCCACTGACTCCTTTAGAGGTACGTGGTTACAAATTCTTGTCCTTCCTTTTTTGGTTTCTTCATTGTTTCCATTTCTTTTCCTCATATTTGTGCTGTTTAATATCCTTGGGAAAATAAAAAAATCAAATGCAAAATTTTGAAATTATTTGTTGCTCGTGCTTTGGCTGTACAATTATGCTTTTTTTCATTTGATAGAAAAAATGGAGATGCTTGATGCTTTGCAACAACAAAGCCTTATTCCATTAGGTGAGGCCGGCTACGTGGATCACATGACACCATTTAGCATGGTTAAAAATCATAGTTAAAAATATTATTAAGTTTAAGATTTCCCTTGATGATTTCCTCGAACGTCCTTTTTGGTCTCTCTCTTCTTCTTTTCCCCAGGGCAAGAATCATGCAATCTGCTCTTCTAACTAGCACCTCTTGTGGCCTTCTTTGTACATGACCAAACCACCTTAGCCGATTTTCTGTCATCATTTTCCTCAATGGATGCTACACCAATCTTCTCTTGTATAACGTCATTCCGTATTTGTATGACCACACATTCATTTTAACATTCTCATTTTTGCTACTCTGACTTTTCTCTCAAGTTGTCCCTTTAAAGCTCAACATTCACTACCATATATTATAGCTGTACGATAAAACTTACCTTTGAGTTTGGTTGGTACTTTGCAATCACAAATAACCTCTGATGCTTTTTTTCATTTAAGCCATCCTGCTTGTATCCTATATATGACATCCTTGTTAATTTCACCATCATCTTATATGATTGATTCCACACATTGCCCCCACCCCTGCCTGCCGTCCCCCCTTCCCCCCCACAAATGCTTGATGCATTAAAACCTAAATATTCTATTGCTATTTTTTTCCTAGAAATTTGATTTGAATATACTACTTAGATTCCTGAGTGTAATATATTCCAAATAATTAGTAAATAGAACTCCTCTGAATTTTAAATATTATCTGTTTTTTCCTTTCTAAAGAGGTCAATTAGTGGGGGTGGTAGTGGTGATAGTAGTTGGCCAAGAAACTATACATCCCATGATATTAAATGGGCATTTGTTTTCCTGATTTTATTCATGCTAATTTAGTTAGGCTTCCCTAAGATACAATTTGAAATTTTAATATGATCCGTAGCAATCAATATCCTATGATCGGGTTGCTGGAAATTCTTTTGAGAAGGAAAAGGGGAGATACAAAAATTGAGCTTTAGAAATATTGAAATGCAAAATTAAAATGGAAAACACAATCATGTAAAGAAAAATGTGTCCTGGTATGATTTTCACGCCTCATTTTGTTTGATGTTGTAGGTGGGAATGATGCTTAGAGGCATGGGTTTTGATAACACAACCTCAGTATATGTTGCAGCAGGAAAGATTTATAAAGAACAGAAGTACATGGCACCACTTAAACAGATGTTTCCACGATTACAAACCAAGAATACGCTGGCAACACCAGAAGAGCTTGCTCAATTTATGGTATTTAAGTGATCTATGCTTGTTTAAAACAAGAAAAATTCATTTTATTCTTTGTAGAAAAGAAAGGTGATTATGGGGGAAAAATTCTGTAATCCACATGTTTATGATGTAGGGGCATTCGACTAGGTTGGCCGCTCTTGATTATACTGTTTGCCTTCATAGTGAAGTATTTGTTACAACCCAAGGTGGAAATTTCCCCCACTTCTTGATGGGTCACAGGCGCTATATGTATGGTGGACATGCAAAGACAATAAAACCCGACAAAAGAAGATTGGCTCTATTATTCGATAATCCTAATATAAGGTACAACTTTGGCCATTTCCTGGTTTTTATTTGTTTTTGCAGTTACTTTTTTATTCAAACAGTAAAATATTTATTTAGAAGATGAACTTTATTTGTCCAGAAGACAGTTATCCTAATTAGAGAAAATTGCTTCTATATTTGATAATCCTAATATAAGGTACACTTAGGAAGTACTGAATATTATTCTTACGATAAATGTAAAGAATGTATTTACATTATACAGACCCATATCAATAATTATTTGTCTAAAAATAGAGTTAAATCCAAGGGAATAAAGCCCTGTCTCTGTAAACACTTGGAGAAAAAGAAAATAAGAAGAAAAAATGAAATAAGTTTCTCTTATAATTTAAAATTAGCTTATACATAAATTAAAATCAGTTTTTTGGAATAAGCTAAAATCACTTATCCAGGTCTACCAGGATTTCAGTTGATGATGACTCTAGGTGGCCAATTGCCCTTAGGAAAGGTATCAGGTCTACCAGGAATTCTCATCCTATTTATAATGTTTTGAGTTATTACCAGTTATTTCCCTATTTTAACTTAATTTCATCCATATCACCTCTCATCATTCCTAAAAATATTCATGAAGCACTTGATCACCTTGGGTGGCGACAAGCCATTGCTGTTGAGATGCAGGCTCTTGAAAGCAGTGGCACATGGGAGTTAGTTCCCCTACCTCCTGGAAAGCAGATGGTCGGTTGTAGATGGGTGTATGCTATTAAGGTTGGGCCTAATGGTGAAGTTGATCGCCTTAAGACTGGACTGGTAGCAAAAGGATACATTTAGATCTATGTGTGGTCTTGATTATGGTGATACCTTTTCTCTTGTCACCAAACTCACCACTGTTCGTTTATTTCATGCTATGACTGTCATTTGTCATTGGCCTCTCCACCAATTGGACATAAAAAATGCTTTTGTACATGGTGACCTAGATAAAGAGATATACATGGAGCAACCTCCTGGATTTGTTGCTCAAGGGGAATGTGGGCTAGTTTGTAAACTGTGCAAATCTCTTTATGACCTCAGATAATCCCCACGTGCTTGGTTTGGGACATTTAGTCAAACTTTACAGGCATTTGGATTAAAACATAGTGAAGCAAATCATTCAATCTCCTTTGGTCACTCCTCATTAGGAAAGTGTATTTATTTGATCGTCTATTTTGATGACATTGTTGTCACAGGAAATGATGCTGCTGCAATTTCTCAGCCAAAAAAACATCTATTCAACCATTTTCAGACCAAAGACCTTGGATGTCTAAAATACTTCCTTGGTATAGAGGTAGCTTAATCAAACGAAGGCATTGTTATTTCTCAAAGGAAGTACGCTTTGGATATTCTGAATGAGACTGACATGAGTGGATGTAGGCCTATTGACAATCCCATGGATCCAAATCAAAAGTTGATGGCAGAACAGGGTGAACCTCTCTTAGATCCTGAGAGGTACAAGAGACTATTGGGAAACTAATTTATCTCACAATCATCAAACCTGACATCTCTTTTGCAGTTGGAGTAGTGAGTCAATTTATGTAGAATCCTTACACTAACCATTGGAATGTTGTCACTCAAATTCTTAGATACATTAAAAAGGCTCCAGAACAAGGGTTGTTGAATGAAGATAAGGGAAACACCCATGTTACTGGGTATTGTGATGCTGACTTTATCTCACAATCATCAGACCTGACATCTCTTTTGCAGTTGGAGTAGTGAGTCAATTTATGTAGAATCCTTACACTAACCATTGGAATGTTGTCACTCAAATTCTTAGATACATTAAAAGGCTCTAGGACAAGGGTTGTTGAATGAAGATAAGGGAAACACCCATGTTACTTGGTATTGTGATGCTGACTGGGCAGGTTCTCATACTCTACTACTAGATATTGTGTGTTCATAGGAAGAAATTTGATTTCTTGGAAGAGCAAGAAACAAAATGTTGTTGCTCGATCTAGTGTAGAAGTTGAGTATAGAGCAATGGTCTCAGCTACTTGTGAACTTATGTGGATCAAACAACTTCTTCAAGAACTTAAGTTTTGTGAAGTTCAGCAGATGCAAATCTATTGTGATAGTCAGGTAGCGCGTCATATTGCCTCTAATCCAATATTCCATGAAAGAACCAAGCACATAAAAGTTGACTGCCACTTTGTTTGAGAGAAGCTAATGGCTAAGGAAATTAGTGCAGAAAAAATTGGCTCTAATGATCAACTTGCAGATATTTTGACTAAGTCATTAAGGGTGCCTAGGATTCAATTTTTGTGTTCCAAGCTTGGTACATATGATTTATATGCTCCAGCTTGAGGGGTAATGTTGGAAAATAGGTCATGATGTACCTTACGTTTTATTTTTGTATTTTGTATACCTGTTGTCTGCTCTTTTCAGAGCTCTGTATTTTGTTCTTTCCTCTCTTCAACTTACTTAGCAAGCTATGTTTTCTAATAAAATAGAGCCTAAGTGTGAAGAACACTTGAGGATTTCCATTCAATCATCTGTAGTTACATTCAAGTAGATGATTTGGACATGTGAAGAGAAGACCTGTAGGTTCACCGCTGAAGATGGTTGACCAGATGGAAGATAGAGCAATATTTAAGTGGTATTGGGAGACTAAGGAAAATTATATAGAGATTTAGGGGTAAATGGTCTATCTTTGTACTTAATACATCATGGAATTTTATGGCATTATATGATTCATGTAGCCAACCTTAGTGGGAAAAGTCTTGGTTGTTGTTATATATTATTATGCAGAGAAAACTTCTAATCAATCAATATCGAATACATTTCTAATCATTCTCTAAAGATTTAATTATTCAAATACCTCAGTGTTGACGGAAAAATAAAGGTTGATTGTCTTCTGGATATTCTTGCTCGTAGAGTCATCTACAATTCATTCGAAATAGTCTCAAAATACAATAAAATATTAACGAGCGAATGTTCTTGTTAATGTACAATTCATATGGAATTTGGAATGGATTAAGTGCTGATAGAAACTAAACTGCTTATATTGTAAATAATTGTCTAAAGAAATCAATAACATGGCTGCAAAATGTGACTCTTGTACTCCTCCATAAATGTAACTGCCCCTGATACTATGGCCGTGCTTTGTCTTTCCTGATAGTATCAAATATGAACAGCTGCAAACTTCTAGCTCGAATTTTTTTATAATTGACTGAAAAGATGAAGGTTCAACAAACAATGATGAAAGACGAGCCATATTATTTTTGTTAATGGGACAAACAGAAGTTCAACCTTTTAGATTTGTCTGCTTTCTAACTAGTGTCGATTCTCAAGTAGACATGTAAATGTTCTTTATCAAGTATTTTTCATGTGTGAAAGATTGATGTTATTATTCTACCCAACTTATGTCCACCCCACTGGATTCTGTACTCGTTATAAAGCTTACCCCTAGATTTTTTTTTACTAACTTTGCAGATGGGAAGTATTCAAGCAGCAAATGAAAGACATGCTTCGTCATAGTGATCAAAAGGGAACTGAATTAAAAAAGGCTGGTGAGTCTCTATATACTTTTCCCATGCCAGATTGTATGTGTAGACAGGCAGAACCCAAAAGTGAAAACGGTAACACGACGAAATATATGAAGCTATAAATGTAGAGGAATCGTTTTTAGGAAATCAACTTGTTCAATACATGTAATTTATTTTGTAACATTATTATTTTTTATTTTCTAGTAAAAAGTAGCTGTGAATTCATAATTATTATTATTATTGTATATTGTACATGAGATTCATGGTAAACTGAGATAGACTTGCACGTGATTATCATGATTCACTTTACTTTTGAACGATCGACAAACCTTGTGTGACAATTTAATTTATTAAGCCAAGATGTTCAATTTGCAAGTGATAAATAACATCAATTGGTTGTAATTTTATAGTCCAGAGGTTAGCTTGCAAGTTTAAAAATATTACTATTTATTTTGTATTGTATAATAAATACTTTTCATTGAAGAAACCTTGTTCTTGTGAGGAGCAGTGGGTGTGTTTTGTTTTACTTTTTTCCAGGAGTTTTATGCATTACCGTGTACTTGATATCAACCTGCACATACATAGCTGTCGTATTGAAAGATATCTATTGAAATATAAATAAGTAAATGAAATGAAGAATGTTAATATATTAATTTATATCATCATTATTAAAAGTGGTATTTATACTCCGTGGACCTAAAGTTTATTGAATTTTTTTTCTATTATATCTTTTATTATCATGCTTGAGTGTTGGTTGATATTATAGTTTCCTAGGTATAGAAAAACAAGAGCATTACAAAAACTCGGTAGATTTAGAAAAAAAGTATAAAATAACATTATAAATGAAGATATATTAAATGGTTATAAATTTATTATATCCAACTAAATATTTAGTAGGATTTTCTTATAATTAAATAAATAAACAAATATTGATTATTAATATTGTCAAATTATCATAAATTACTGAATTTTATACCTAGACGATATATAAGTTTAATTAAATTATAATTTTTTAAATTTGTACTCAATATTATTTGTATTTAGTATTATTTAAAAAATTAATCATTTTTTTAAATATTTAGTATTATATTAAATATAATTACATTAAAATTGAGTAAAAAGATTAATTATATTTGTAAAGCTTAAATATCTTTTTTTTTTTTCATAGCTTATTTTTTTCATTTTCATCCTTACAACAAAAAATTTTGTTTTAGTCTTTACAAGATATGTTTGTCCTATTTTTCATTTTTAAAGTTCTTTAGAGGATACTTTTTTATTATTGTTCAAAAGGTTGTTTAAAGTGTTTTAAGGACGAAAAATAAATCACACATTTTAAAAGGACTTAAATGGAAAAAAATACTAAATTACAAAGATAAAAAAGTATTTAATATATTTTTAATTGAGCTGACATTATTTTCAAACATACGTAAGACTATGTTTATCTTGATTTGTTCTTTGTTCAAGTTGTAATAAAAGTGATGTAATACTTATATGATATGAGATGTATAAATTAAGAAAGAGTAAATATAAATTTATAATTTTTGTATCTTATTGGTTTATAATTTATTATAAACAATTCATTGTAAATGATTTTTAAAAATTATTTGTATTTTTTAAAATGAAACATGTTAATTATTAACTTTTCCTAAGATTATCATTATAAAATAAAATATATCAAATATTATACTTCATTAAAGTAATTTATCAATTTTTTGCTTATTTCATAATTATTACTATTTAAATAAGAAAAATATATAAAATAAATAACTTAACTCTAAAATTATTAAAGATACTAGTATGATTTTACAACACATGATCATAATAATGATGGTTCTGAAAAAAAAAAAATCATAATAATGGTAAGTAAATTTCACACTTAGATCATTTCTCATTCACATAATCAATATGAAATAAGGAGAGAAAAGCATGATGGAATATTTATTTTTCATATTCAAGTTCATTTTTCTTATATGAAAAATATGAATTCAAAAAATAATCTAAAAATAATAAATATGAATATATAATACTATGTAATTATTAAAGTTGTATGCTTATTTTATTTATTGTTGATATAATGTTAATATGTAGCAATTTTTATATGCACTTTTATCAATTAAAATTTATTTTAATTTGTTGAGATAGTGTATTCTTTTCATGATTTTAAAGACATTAATTTTAATTATGCGATATTATTGAAGATTTAAATTGATTAATCCTCATTATTGCATAAATTGAGCATTCCTATTTAATATAATTAAAATCATATATTATTATTGTTATTGTTGTTGAGAGAAGTAAGAGCAATGGAATACAACAATAAGTTCGGATATCATTATATTGGAGTAACTATATTATCTCTTAATTTAGTAATTTTTTCTATTTTTATTTAATAAAGAAAAGACATCCAATCATAGTTATCTTTTATAAAAAATATAAAATATTTAACTTTTAAAAATGAATAATCGTTCATTGATTTTTTTATATTACATGAATCACAACAGTCACTACCAATCTAAAGAATTGACATAGCGTTAGAAATCTTTTATCCTATCTTCAATCTTCTTGTACTCAAACAACAAATTAATTTGAATGGCTTTTACAAATTCAATTGGAAGGAAAAGGGATTTGTTATATCTAGAATGGTGAATTTGCAAGCAAGAGACACATACACGGGAATGAAACACATCATTTTAGGTTGGATGATTGTTTTCTTAATGTGATCTGGGAATGTCGCGTCACATGAAGAGATCGTTGCAGTTGCATTGATCCTTCGGGAAGAAAATTCAAAATGGGTGTTCAGGTTGTGATGGAGGTTGTGGTGGTGTTTTTAATGGTGTTGCTTTAGGGTGAAGGACTGAAGGAGATGGTTGAGGGTGGTGGTGCCGATTGAGTGGCACACTGGTGGTGGTGTGGTGTGGTTTGGTTGGTGACAATAGTGTTTTACGTCAAGGTTGGTGACAGTTTGGTTGGGTTTGACATGAGCTTGGTGGTGATTTAGGGTGGCTACGCTGATTGGGTGATGTGGTGGTGATTCAGGATGATGGAACTGGTGCTTGGTGGTGCGACACAAAGAGAAAGAAAAAGGGATGAGTGTTCATTGTCTTGACGGTTTGAAATGTTAAATAAATTGAGACGTTGGTATTGTTTGACCAAGTTCATGAAAATCTGTTTTATGTTATTCTCTTCCTAGTTTTAAGTTATGGCAAGTGGAAGAGTCCATGACTTTTGTTCCTACTTTTAAGTAATTGGTTATTGTTAGTAGGATAATGTTTATCTGTTGGTTATTTACTGTGTTGCCTATAAATAGGCTATGGATTAATAAAGCGAATACACTTCCACAATAGTTGACATCTCATTTCGTATCTTTATTTTTTTCCCTATTTTAACAGTGGCATCTAAGCTAGGTTTATTTTTGAGTGTAAAAAGGGAAGTGTGAGAGTTGTAAACACCAAAAGGTTAGGGGAAACACTAGGAAGTGAGGTAGAGAGTCGGTCATTATTTCTTCACTTTGTTTTCTGTTTTGCAGCAGCAATAGAGGACGATGGTCACAGACAATTTCATGCAACCTGCCATTCATCGCTTTGATGGTCATTATGATCATTGGAGCCTGTTGATGGAAAACTTCTTAAGGTATAAGGAGTATTGGTAAGTTGTATCTGATGGAATTTCCGTAGCAGAGGCCAGCATGGCAATGACAGATGCACGAAAAACGAAAAACAGAAATAGAAGGGTTGTGTTTGAAGGATCTCAAGACAAAGAATTATCTTTTCCAAGCAATTGATTGCCCAATCTTGAAAACTATCCTTTGCAAGGATACGTCTAAGGACATTTGGGATTCCATGAAGAAGAAATACCAAGGTTCTGCATGAGCAAAGAGGTAGTAACTTCAAACAGTTCGGAGTTTGAAACACTACGAATGAAATTAGGAGAATCAGTCATAGACTATTTTCACGAACGATGATAATCGTCAACAAGATGCGAATCCATGGTGACAAGATGGAGGACACCATTGTAGTTGAGAAGATTCTTCGATCACTAACTACACAATTCAATTTTGTTGCTTGTGCTATCGAAGAAGCCCATGACATTGAGGAACTTTCACTTGATGAGCTGCAAAGTTCCTTATTGGTTCAAGAGAAGAAAATTAACCAGCAGGAGACAGAGGAGCAAGCATTGAAAGTCTCAACCGAAAATTGCCCCACATCAAAAGGAGAAAGAGGACGAGCAGAGGTCGAGGAAGCAATGATCGTGGCAGCCAACAAGAACGTGGCAACCAACAAGAACATTAACAATACCATGAGAATAAATTCCAAAGAAGAGGAAGAGGAAGAGGGGGCAACCATTCAACAACTCACAGAGACAAGTCAAATGTTGGATGCTACCGATGTCACGGATATGGTCATTATCAGTCAGAATGTTGGACTAATTTGAACAAAGACAATGAAGAGAAAACTAACTTTGCAGAAAAGGAAAAGGAAAAGGAATAAGAGGTGTCTTTTTTTATGGTATGCCATGTAAAGGAAGAAACTCAACAAAATTTATGGTATTTAGACACTGGTTGTAGCAACCATATGTGTGGAGACAAGGAGGTGTTCTCTGAGTTAGATGAGACTTTTTGCAATACAGCCAAGTTTGGCGATAACTCCACTATCTCTGTCATGGGAAGAGGAATGGTAACACTCCATGCCAAAGAGAATTCAACTCACTATTTCTAATGTTTTGTTTGTTCCAGATTTAAAAACCAACTTGCTTAGTGCGGGTAAACTGCAAGAGAAGGGATATGAAATTTCTATCAAAGATGGCGTATGTCGAATCAAAGATGAAAAGTTAGGCCTAATTGCTCAAGTTAACATGATGCCAAATCGCATGTTCCCACTTTATCTCCACAACTCCGGTCACTTGTGCTTCTCAACCAAATTGAAAGATGACGCATGGCTTTGGCACTTTTGTTATGGTCACTTGAACTTTGGTGGATTGAAGACTGTGGCAGAAAAATATGGTGACGTGTCTTCCTCAAATCACAACTTCCTCTGAAGTTTATGAAGAATGTGTAGTTAGCAAACAACACTGTAATCCATTTCCACAAGGAAAATCATAGCGAGCAAAAAAGGCATTGGAGTTGGTGTATTCTGACATTTGCGGGCCAATAAATCCATCTTCAAATGGTGGTAAAAGATATCTGATCACTTTTATTGATGATCTTAGCTGCAAAACATGGGTGTATTTTTTGTAGGAAAAATCTGAAGCACTTGCTGCATTTAAAAATTTTAAAGTGCTTACTGAGAAAGAAGTTGGTAGCCTAATTAAAGTACTTAGCACTGATCGTGATGGAGAATTCAACTCACATGAATTCGCAAATTTTTGTGAGACCCATGGAATCAAGAGGCAATTTACAGCTGCTTACACACCTCAACAAAATGGTGTATGCGAGAGGAAAAACCGTACAATTATGAACATGGTGCGAAGTATTTTGACAAGGAGTGGAGTTTCCAAAACTTTCTGGCCTGAAGTTGTCAACTGGAGCATTCATATTTTGAATAGAAGTCCCACACTTGCTGTTCAAAATATGACACCGGAGGAAGCATGGAGTGGGGAAAGACCAGCAGTAGATCATTTCAAAATTTTTGGGTGTGTTGCCTATCTCACATTCCAGATCAAAAGAGAAGAAAGCTAGATGACAAGGGAGAAAAATGCATTTTTCTTGGTGTTAGTGAACAGTCAAAAGCTTACAAATTGTATAATCCTATCACCAAGAAAATTATCATTAGTCGTGATGTGATATTTGATGAAGGGCAGTTCTGGATTTGTGATAAAGACAGTGTTCAATAACACATACAAGTTGATTTTGATAGAGGTAATAGAGAAGAAAGGCAGGAACCTTCGGAGAATGTGCAACCCGCAACAATTGAGCAACAACCAACTGGCAACCCACACATTTCAACTGCTGAAACTGAAGATGAACGACCTCAACGTGTTAAGCAAAGACCTGCTTGGATGGCTGATTTTAAGGTATATGGACTTCCCCAATATGAAGACCCACATACACATTTTGTACTATTTTCAAATTGTGATCCAGTAGCTTTTGAAGATGTTGTTAAATAATCCAAATGGCGAAAGGCAATGGATGCTGAAATTGCAGCCACCGAAAAGAACAACACTTGGGAGTTGATAGAGCTTCCCAAAGGTTAAAAGACAATTGGTGTGAAGTGGGTTTACAAGACCAAGCTGAAAGAGAATGACGAAGTGGAAAAATTCAAGGCACCGTTGGTAGCAAAAGGCTACAAACAAGAGTTCGGGATTGACTACAAAGAAGTCTTTGCTCCGATAGCAAGGCATGATACAATTAGATTGGTGATTTCTTTAGCAGAACAAAAATCATGGTCCATCTTCCAGTTGGATGTGAAATCAACGTTCTTGCACGGAGACTTGGAAGAACAGGTATTTGTTGATCAACCTCCCGGTTACATTAAGACTGGAAATGAGCATAAAGTGTATAAACTGAGAAAGGCTCTTTACGGACTAAAACAAGCACCTCAGGTTTGGTATAGTCGTATTGAAGCTTATTTTTTAAGAGAAGGATTTCTGAAATGTCCTTATGAGCACACACTTTTTGTTAAAATTACTGATGGTGAAAAATGCTCATTGTATGTGTGTATGTGGATGATCTTATTTTTACTAGGAATGATGTTATCATGTTTGACAAATTTAAGAAGTCCATGATGATTGAATTTGATATGACTGAACTTGGCATGTTGCATTATTTTTTGGGCATTAAAGTTGTGCAATCTGCTGTTGGAATCTTTATTTTTCAAAAGAAGTATGTGCAAGAAATATTGGACAGGTTTCAGATGACAAATTGCAATTTTGTTAACACACCGGTTGAGTATGGTTTGAAACTAACCAAGGATCATGGAGGAAAAAAGGTTGACAACACACTTTACAAGCAAATTGTGGGAACTTTAATGTACTTGACAGCAACAGGACCAGATGTTATGTATGCTGTGAGTCTTATTAGTAGATACATGGACACTCCGGCAGACATGCATCTTTTGGCTGCCAAGAGAATCTTTCGGTACTTGCAAGGTACTGTAGATTATGGATTGTTTTACAAGATGGGATTAAAGATAGATTTAGTTGACTTTACGGATAGTGATTATGCTGAAGATTTAGATAATCGAAAGAGCACTTCTGGATATGCATTCATGTTAGGCTCAGGAGCTGTCTCATGGTCATCCAAGAAGCAACCAATTGTTACTTTATCAACAACTGAAGCAGAGTTTGTTGCTGCCACAACTTGTTCTTGTCAAGCTATTTGGATGAGGAAAATTCTTGAAGATCTTCATTTTGAAAGACAAGGGCCTACTACAATTTTCTGTGATAATAATTCAACTATCAAACTCTCCAAGAATCCGATTTTACATGGAAGAAGCAAGCACATTGATGTGAAATATCATTTTTTAAGGAAGCTCACAAGAAATGGGACGCTTGATCTCATCTATTGCAGAAGTGAAGATCATATAGCAGATATATTTACGAAGTCCCTCAAATGGCCTATGTTTCAGAAGCTAAGGAAATTACTCGGTGTTAGCAAGTTGGAGAATCTAGTTTGAGGGAGTTTTTTTTTTTAAACTGATATGATATGATTTATCTGTTTAAGGGAGAGTTTGTTAAATAAATTGAGACGTTGGTATTGTTTGACCAAGTCCATGAAAATTTGTTTTATGTTATTTTGTTTCTAGTTCTAAGTTGTTACAACAAGTGAAAAAGTCCATGACTTGTGTTTGTTATTACTTTAACAAGAGGAATTTTTGACGTCTCATCTCCGTAGTGGAGTATCTTTATTTTTTTCTATTTTAACAAGAGGAATTTTTTTTTAACCAGCACCCATCTTTTAAGAAGAGTTATTTGGACTTTTCATTAAAAAAATAAATGCCATCAATCATCATAACATTAAGGGGTGAAAAAAAATATATTTTAATGGAGGAAATGCAATAAATCCTAGGAACGACGAATGTAATTTACTTGATAATATAACATTAAAGCCAAGAGAATTAGAAATTAATTAGAAAAATCAACCGACAAAATCTGATGTTCCAACACCATATTTGGTTCTTGAAAGCACTAGCTAGGACTTCGGATAACAGATGCTGATATAAACATAAGGAGTAGGCAAAATGATATTATGCTCAAGACCATCTTTCTAATCACAGCAACAAGAGTATATAATCTACGACCAAGTAGTGTGTGTCAGCAAAGCGTTACGCAACCACAAATACCACCACTATTTTACATCAGTCAAGGTCCGGAGTCAATCTTTACATGCAAGAAAAACGTGAACACATCAACAAGGGGACATTAGTAGTATAGCTTTGCCCTGAATCACAAGGTTTAGCAGTCACTAGCCGGACATGAATGACGTTGCTGCTTGTCTGAAGTCCAAAGATTTGAGAGCTTC
The DNA here is from genome assembly GCF_000004515.6 of Glycine max. Classification (NCBI taxonomy): domain Eukaryota; kingdom Viridiplantae; phylum Streptophyta; class Magnoliopsida; order Fabales; family Fabaceae; genus Glycine; species Glycine max. The sequence continues at coordinate 51,103,032 of NC_016091.4, forward strand.
CCGGGGAAAAGGCTTCCCATCTGGTAGCCACAGGCCACCCTCATGAGGTAGCAGCACCTGCGGTTGGGCTTGGCTACTTCCTTCCTTGGATGAGACCTCATTCCTTTTCTTCACAAATTCAAAAAATTCTGCAACTTGGCGTGCATATCTGCACCTCAGAAAGCAATACATTACAAAGCATTAGGAATCAATGGATTAATCTCTCAGCAATGAAATTCTCTAGCAAAGAATTTTACTTATTAAAGGAACAGAGAATTTGGTTACCTACGGGTCTACTTCCAGTTATATCAATAACAGGAAATGTAACATTTCACTACCATTACAAAAGTAAAGATTTGCAACTTGCAAGTGAAGACTGACAAGAGCAAACTTTGCAAGGAAATTTTTATTGCTTTAAGGTGCAGTTTGGATAAAATTTTCAATAAGCACTCATGGAAGACAACAAAGCAATAAAAGGCATAAAGTTCAGCCATAACTCACAAGTTAAAATCAACTTCTGCACTTTACCTTTTTAGAAGCTACAGTGCATCAGTTGATTTTAACTTGTAAGATAAGTTTGATTAGTTTTACCTCTGTTTCTTCTTTTATAAATGCTTTTGAATAAGTTTATCCAAACTAGTCCTTATTCATTAAGTATTTAATTGAGTAGATTACCCAAATGCACTCTAAAGTCCCCTATGTTTTAGAAGCTTTCTTGTGGGATTTCAAGAAACTAATAACATAAATACTAATGGTAATTCGTTTTTGTAATTTTGTTTGGATAAAAATTCATGTAGTCCTGCAGTGCAATGGCTCTCTAACAGTATTATTTAGCTATACTTTGAAGTACTATTCACATTTGATTTCATGTTACATAAAACATATCCTTGCAAAACTAAGGCACCTATTAGCATCACAATGCACTCCAAGATTCCATTCCGTCTATGCACACCTTAGTACTTCTCCGTGCATGCTACATTGGTTTCTCAAGATTATGTTGGACAATGATTGATACCCCAATCACTCATATAAAACACCTGGATGTAATAAATATGGGGCTATGGCCATCAGGATAAGGTTTGGGGACTATGCCTAACATCGGAAAAATGACTCAGAAAGTAAAGAGCAGATGAGCACCAAATGGCAAATAGTCCTGCAGATTCACCATTGGCTAAACAATAAAGTGATCTTAGCAAGATGGAAAACATCCATTTAGCTAACACAATATATACAATCCTAGTTGTAAGTTATAGGAAAAATATGTCATCTAATGATATACCACTCCACATATATTATGGGATCAAACAGTCTACAATAAACATGAAACAAAACATACATATGCTTTTGCACCAAACCCACTTATATCTCCTAAAGCAGCATCTTTGAATTGTAGCAGTGACAATAGGTTCATAGCTTCACAGAAATTAGTTACCTTTTTTACCCCAGATGCTATGCTTACCAGTTACATGATGACTAATGCATAAAATTCATGCGCATACCCACCAGAAAAGTTGTATACTAATTTAACACAAATTGCTCAACATATTGCCCACTTTTCTAATTGTGTGCACAAGTTTGTGAACATTTAAACCCACTTATAAACTTTGCCAAAGATCTTGACAAACTAGCAGTATATTCAATATTTTAAAGTTGGAAGCATGAAAAATAAAACCAACACTTTATTAGACTGTATGAGAACACATCAGCCTTTGATTTTCCGCCTCATGTCTCTACTCTCTAATTCAGTGGATTTGGAACCACAATGCCCCACCCACCCCTCCTATTCTCCAAGAAACACATCAAACAGACCTTTTTGTGGGCTGAAATGATAAATTTGATTATTTTATCAAATAACAAAACAAGAAAAAACACCAGTCTCATGGTTTGATGAAAATAGTATCAGGGTAGTATTATTCTTAACTTCTAAAATTACAAAGCACTAACAATCCAATTTATACCAACAATCTAGGTCAATTACTAGAGTAGTGTAATGACACAAACTTTGGGTAAACCACACCGCAAAAGTTGGCCATTGTGGTGGGCAAGCACGAATTTCCAATACGGGGCTCAGGTCTCATATCTTACAAATGGAACCTCACATCCCACTATGCTCTCCAGTCCCAGCACACATAGCCAGGCTGTGCACTAGTCTAGTTCCAAGTAGAGACTGCAATGCCAACATCACAGCTCATGCTACTCATTTGCAACTGGGAGACGTGGTAGAAGGCTCTAATATGAATTGATATCAACTTTGGGAGAACCACATTACAAAAGGTATCCATTATGGAGGGAAAGCTCAACTTCATATAAACCACACATCAGAATACCATACTTGAGATGTAGGAATCAAGTCCCATACCTTGCAATTGGGACATAGGCACCTAGCATACAACTAGTACAAGACTACAAGCCCAGCTCAACAACAACCCTACATAACAAGACTCCTCAGGACAATAAGAGTCATAATATTCAAACAGAGGCAAAAAAAATTGTCTGACAGAACCAAAGTTTAAGTCCATGGTAAGGAAACTAAACAAATATCCGAGTAAGGAAACTCAAACAAATATCCGAGTAAGAAATAGTTATCTTACTGCCTCTTTGCTTCGATATCTTTGCTGAAATCAATATTGGGTTCACAGTCCAGAACCAAAGCAGGAACCTGTTTATAGTTCAAATGGTTAAGCCAGTTTACCATAACAAACAAATTCCGACATGGGATTTCCAAATATTGTACCTTCTGAATGCTTGAATGCATGTGACCACCCTCCAGATAAAAAACGCGGTCTCTTATATCAGGGTGTAAAGAGTTGTCAATATGATGGGGCAGCTGATTGACAGATAATACTCCATGATTACCACTTTGGGAGGGAAATAACCAGCTTTCATGCTTTTCATGGAGGTCGCAGAGATAGTCAAGGCTGACTCCACCTTCTTCTGTTCTTTTTCTTAACATCATTCTCTTATGGCAAGTGTCAGGACTTGCCCTAAGATAGATAAAACCATCAGGAATAAGTCCAGGCAAGGAGGATACTACAGGATCAAACCACGAGTCATAGATACTGATCTCCATCCCATTCATCCAGTTAGCTTCATGGACAGCTCGTACAAAAACCTTCATTGAACAGAGAGATAAAAGAGCATAAGCCTTAATTCAACAGAAGAAGCTTAGAGAAGAATAAGAAAGGGGCAAACAGAAGACTCACCATCCTGTCACTGAAAACACTCCTCTCCATCAAACGAAGAGGCTTGATTCCAGCAGATGACTCTCTTTCCTGCATGACCCGTGTGACAAACACATAGTTCTGAAAGGTGTAGGCATACCGTTGCGGCTCGGCATAAAAAGCATCCAAAATGTTAAAGTGATCAGGTCCAACATCCTGCCACTTGCTAATGGGTTCAGGAACCACCTCAACAAGATCACGCAACTCGATCGTTTCATTCGCTATTCTCTGGAGGAAGGTAGTCTTGCCAACGCTAATGTTACCCTCAACACAGAATGTTAAGCGCTTCTTCTGAACAGAGGAAGAGGAATTGTCTTCCAACTCCTCCTCGTCAACACTCTGTTTAATGAAAGTAGTTATACTCTCAGCATGGTTCTTGTGGATTATTCCAACAGAATTCTGTAGATACTCAACCATCTTGTCACTAGATTTGCCAAAGAACTACAGCACATGACCCAAACACAACAGTTTAATATAACAATTCGTTCGCAGAAATCTAGCATTCCTGGTAAATAAATCTTTCACGTAATACCAAAACCCCTAAACAGAGCAGATGTAATAAGAGAGAGAGAGAGAGAGAGAGAGAGAGGGACCTTATCCTTGTAGAGTTGCTTGAGTTGCGCAACACCAGCGATACCTTTCTGAACGAGCTTTCTGAAATTTCTGGGACCCACACCGGGGATGGCCAGCAAATCAGGATTTGACGGAGCAGGAGAAGAAGAAGTAGAACCCTTTTGCCTCCTATTTAGCCTGGAGTTAAAGGGCTTCTCTTTTGAGTCCACAAGAGAACCATACTCAACAGGGTCGGGTTGGGTGATGAAAGAGCCTTCTGAAGCCGAATGCAAGGAGCGGTTTCTAGAGTGGTTAAGGAGAAGAAGGGTCTTGTTATTCTTGGGGTGGGAGTGGGTGTGGGTTAGACTGAGACACCTGCAGACAGAGCAAGTGTTGGTACTAGAGAGCGCCAAATAGCGGGAATAAGAGAGTTGGCGCTTGAGAGAAGAACCAGCAGCAGCTGCTGACATTGGTTGGTTTGCAACTTTGGGAGGCAACGAAAGAAAGGGAGTAGCCACGGTGACAGAGATAGAGAGGAAGGGAACTGAAGAAGGGCGTAGCAGTTTCTGCATTTCACTCTCAGTTTGTGTCCCTCATTATGAGGGCGGGAAGGAAAGGTAAGGGTTTTAGGTTTAGCCTCTCAGTAAGAGAGTGGATACACACACCCCAATACAAAAGGAGAATTCAGAGGGTTTCAATCTCCTTTCTATTCAGTCACTGACACAAATAGAATCGTATTAACTTTTTTAATTACGGTAATAACTAAATTAAAAACTCATACTAATCCTCTTGTACGTTGTCCAAAAATAGGTTTTTATTTACACATTACATACAAACTCTTATTCGTGAGTATAATCTCGCAACCATCCCAACTTTTATAAGGAATTTTTACTTTGATTGGACACGGATATGAATTAAACAGTGTATTACTTAATTGTTTTTATTAGGCTTTGTCACTTATTATTTCATGTCTATTCTTTCAAATTTTATAGGTATACATATAATATTAGGGATTATACTTTCTTTTAAGTTTCAAATCTCGGAATAATTTTTAGATTGTCGGGATATGAATTTTATAGGAAAAATTTTACTAGAATAAAATTTTATATTTGGTTTCACAGTATAATTGTTTAAACTTGACTTGAATGAATAAAATATTTAATTATGTTCAAATTTTTTAAAAAATAATTAACTTTTTTATGTTTTTCTTGCAAAAAAAATATTTTTTAAAATTATAAGACATATATTATTATATCTGATTCTCAACAAGGACACAGATGGGGAAAATTTTCATATCCGTGGAAGGCATGGACAAGACCAAGATGATTTTAAGAAAGCAGGGACGAGAGTTGTCAAAGCTTTTAGAAAATTGCAATGGTGTTTCTTGTGGGGTGGTGAGGAAGATGCAAAGAAGATTCATTGGGTGAAATGGGACACAATTTGCCGGCCAAAGGAACATGAAAGACTTGCCATAAGGGATATTTGTAACACTTTTCATTTAAAAAAAAACCCATATTAAAATAATATAAAATCTTAAAATTATAAAAATATATCTTATTATGATAAATAAAGTTAAATAAATAAGTTTTTAATTGAGTTAAAATATTATCCTCAAAATATGAATATTTAAACTAAATGAACACTAAAACTACAACGAAAGTAATTACATTTGGCATATTATTTTGAAGTACTAATCAAACTAAAATAAATATAATTAAGAAAATTATGTCTTCAATTCTCCTCAAACTCAACAATTTTCTCTTCGTGCTTTGAAAAAATCACTTATAATGAGACGATAATCCTAATGAATAAAATAATTAATAGAAATTCGCAAATAGAATTATTCTGAATCGATATGGTAATTTGAAAAATCAATCATAGTATCTATAATGAATTTAATATAAGATTATATATGTATATATTTACACACCAATGAAAATGATATTAAACAATCATAATTCATGAAATTTTGAATAAATAAAAAAAATTAAATAAATGGAAACAAAATAGAGATATTTGGGAATCAATGTAGATCTCAAATTTTTAAAAAGATCTATGAACTCGTATTTCATATAATAACATCTCACTATCTTCCATCATAAATGGACGAGATATGAAGTATATCTATTATATAATCTCATAATAAAATGTCATCATCCTTTCTCGGGTGTGATGATCAACTCATAAAGTTACAAAATACTATTCTAAAAAAAACTATCAACAAATGTCCTAATTTCATGCATTTAATAATAATTCTCAAAATCACCATAATAACAATAGAATTAACTAATAATATAAAATCACATAGTATTTACAATGGCTAGAATATAATACACATGCGCACAAATTAGTCATAATCCTAAAGGTTAAATTACATTCATTAATTCAATGATAAAATTATTTAGGTAATGTCAATATATATATATATATATATATATATATATATATATATATATATATAAAGAAAACGTATTTGCAAGAATTCATATCATGAGGTTTAAAAAAAGTTATTTTACTCACATCTTAAAACAATAAATTTGTATTTTTTGTTATTTTTTTTCTTTTCTACTAATTGCATTGAGAAAAAAATTCATTTTTTTTTAATCCTTGAGTAGTAACTCACTAATATTAAGAGAGACTATTTATGTGTGATCGAAACACTATTACCCTTATATATAAATTATACATAATTTGAAACTTGTTTGGCTGATCTTTTTATCTATTATTTATATTATATTTCATTATAATTATCTTTAACTCATTCAATATATTATTATACTAACATTTTTTTAAAATAAAAAAAAATAACAATCTAATACTTTAAAATAATTTAATTATTTTTTTTTTATTAAAAGATATATTTAAATATGTTTATCAAAATAATTATTGAATTATTTTTGAAATGTTTTAATATCTCTCTTTAACGATGCTCTTCTGTATCCTTAACATTTTTTAAGGTTATGCATAGTGGCTAGGTGAAAGATGCCTTTTTTTGTTCACTGTTCATTCTTTTTAAGCATTTAGCACTGCCTGAATCAAGTCTGATTTCACAACAAGCCCGTTGACTTCCATGTTGCTCTCATTCTTATCTTTGCATCTCTACTTTGGCTAGGATGCTTTCTAAAGGCTCGTTGTCGTCTTACTCTTGGACGAATTCTCCTTCCTGAAATATTTTTCTATGGAGGTTCACCCCCTAAACCTCGTTTGATAAAAAGGGAGGACTGGTATCCAACTCTTGCAGGTACTATTAAATGTGATGTATATGGCCTGGCAAAAGATGCTCCTGGTCATGCTGGTACTGGGGCATCTTTGGAGGCTCTCATGGCACCTTCTAGGGTTGCTTCTCCTCCTTTGAAGGGATCTGCCATGCCCTCCATGCTAAGTTGTTTGCCATTATCATGGCCATTGAGACTACCATTTTAGTATAATTGGAAGGTTCTTTTTGGATAAAATCTAATTCTTTAATTTGATTATCATTTAAGCCATCAAAGACCATTATCTTGTTCCGTGGAGCATTAGGTAGCGTTGGAAAAACTATTTCTTTGGCTTGTATAGATCACACTATAGTTTTGTTTTCCTCTCATATTTGTAGAGAAGGGAATTTTGTGCAGATTTACTAGCAAACCATGTGAGGCTAACTCTACTTCTAGTTTTACTTGGTGGGACCGTGCTCCTAGTTTTGTTAAGCATGAGTTCCTTCACAATTGGAAAGCCCTCCCTAACTATAGGTTTCTATAGTTCTTTTGATGGGTCTTGGCCTAGTGCCTCCATTTTGCTTTGTTTTGCTTCTTTTATTTAACATTATTCGTAGAGTGGTGGTGGTGATGGTTGGCGGTGGGGTGCCAACATAGGTCTTTGCTCGCCATCTAGTTGGTCTCTATTTTTTTTATTTAAAAAAAGTCTGTTTTTATTCATTTAGGCTTTGCTTGTTTCCACTTCCCACAATGTGATATATATAATTCCCCACAATAGCAGAGTTGGATTGTGTCATGTGTGGCAGCCGAATAGAAATGGGAAGAATTTGGAGGTCTATTTATTAAGGACTCCTGACGCAGAACTTATGCCTATACACCAATGTGGTCAGGTTAATGTTTGGCACCAATATGCTCCTTTGATCAATTGCAAAAACAGGAGCTAATGATGGAAGTCAATTGCCTATTTACATTACAACTCCCCTCCTACAAATGTATATCAGCTTGCTGATGCACCAAGTACTATGTTTCTCAAGTCAAGATGTAATATTTTTATATCTCTTCTATTTACTATATTATAAAAGTATGTTCTCTTTAGTCACATGTCAACATTTTGTGTCACACATCAATATTTTAGAAACCTAATTTTTTTAACTTTTTCTTTTATCTTTCTATTTCTTGTAAGTATTGTTTCTTTTAATCTTTTTTCTTTTTTTTTATATTTCTTTCTTTCTTTTTTCTTCTTACATTTTTTATTTTCTTCTTATTCTTTTTTATGTTTTCTTCAATTTTTTACCTTTTATCTTTTCTTTTGCTTTTTTTAATTTCTTCTTTCTCTTTTAGCATTTTTTTCTTTTTTATTTACATTTTTATAATTTTCTATCTATCCTATTTACTATATTATAAAAGTATGTCCTCTTTAGCCACATGTCAATATTCCATGTGCCTCGTGTAAACATTTTAGAAGTTTTAGGAGTTGTTTGGTTTGACTGTTTTCTATTTTCATTTTCACTGGAAATAAAAAATGGTGATAAAAATGCGTTTGGTTGGATTTTTGAAAACATATTTAGTGAAAATATTTTCTCAAACGAACTAAAAACGAAAAACAATAAAATCTCGTTCTAGTGTTTTCAGTTTAAATCAAGAATCTCATTTTGGGTAAAATGAAAACGCAATAACAAGGAATGTAATTTTAAGCGAATCTAAAAATACATTTCTTTTTGAAAACACATGTTCAATGTTTTTATTTGTTGAAAGCAAAAAACAAGAAATCAAAATAAATATGTTTTCAGAATTCTAATATTTTAAAAATAAAAACAGTTTTCAAAAAATAAAAACAAAAATAAAAATGTAAACCAAATACACCCTTACTTTTTTAATAGTATAAACCTCTTACCTTTTTACAACATTGTTGCAACTTGCCAATAGCAATTGCTTGTTGGGAGCAAACCACAAGTAGTCATGATTTGCTAACACGGGTATAAAAAAGGTGAGTAATATTAAAAAACTGTAAGCAAAAAAAAATCTATGATTCACATTCTATCCATACCTAAATTTGAACGATATGATGCGGCTGCCCAATCTTACTGGGACCACCACCATCTAATGCAAGCATTTTAATACCTAAATCAAATCAAGGATTCTTATTAAATTAAATATGGCTATCAAAGTTTCAAGTCTCCTTTAGAGATTAAAGGTTATTATTAATTTAAAAATTTTGATCTAACAATTCATACAAATTCAAACTTCATTTACATAGATAGATATATTAGATAGATTCAAATGAGTTAATTATTTTTCACAATTAATAATAATAGTTTTATATCACTAGTTAACAAGTGTAATTGATTCGTGTCATACACAAGTAAATATTATTCATGAATATTTTAAATATATAAATATTTTTTAAATTTATAGTAGGAATTATTTTTAATTATTGATTGTAAAGTATAATATTTTTAATTATTAATTATTGTTGTCAATTATAGATATATAATTTATTAAAGTATATGGTAAAATATAGTTTTTAAAATACAATAAATGGGAGAAATAAAAAACATTTTAGTTATAAGGTAAGGTAGCAATATTTAAATAATTGTTGAAAAATAATATTTCAATCAATCTAAGATAAGAGTTCTTAGTTACAATATAAATAAAACAAATCATGAAATAATAATTTTAAATCAAAATTTAAATTGAAGCAACACATGACATATATACTGATTTTTGAATAATACTAGAAAATATTTTAAATTTTGAACATATATTGTAAAAAATGAATTAGGAATTGTGAACTAAAAATAAACTATGTGAATTATTATAAATGATTGTGTACCAATTATTTTAATTTTTTTTATCATCATAATTAAGGTCTGGCTCTTTAGTGAGATTTCAAGATATTTTCATAAGTTAAGCTTTGATCCTTTGTATTGGTTATGAGACTAATCATTAGTCTAAGATTTAATCACATTTAAATTTTATCATTTCTTTTTAATAGTGTATTCTACAAGGATCAAATCCAGGTTCTCCCCCAACAAATTGAGTATGTATTGTCCACCTATTGGATATTATGTATCAATCATGTAGCTTAAAGTATAATGACTTCAAATTATTAACTACTGTTGTGCAATATGCATAGTTAGATGAAGATCTAATTAATTATTATATATAAAAGGAGAAAATATGCTTTTACTTTTATATTTTGGGTTAAACTTGATTTCAGTTTATATATTTAAGTAAATGAATTTAGTCTTTTAAATCTTGTAAATATGTGAATTTAATCACACTTCATGTTTAAACTTAACATTTAGTGGCATTTTCTTACCGCTACAAAGTTGAATTAGGGACTTTATTCACATATTTTTTAAAGTTAGAAGACTATATTCATTAATTTGAAAGTATAAGAACTAAAATCATGTTTCACAGCAAAATATTGGAACAAATTCACTTAGTGGAATGGAAGCGAAAGAAGCCACTTTAGAGGCAACTTTCTTTGCCAGAAGAAGATATTATAATTTATTGTGATTCATAATAACTACAAAATTTAAATTAATTTGATAGTCAATTTTAGCTAAGAATTATTGTAATTTCTTTACTTTACTGTTGTTTTTAATAAAACAATAAATAAATTAATGTCTTTGCAGTTTTATATCAGCAGAATTTAAAAGAAATTTTTTTTAAGTGCTTTGAGAAAAATTGATGCAAAAATTGGAAGAAGTAGTCTTGAAGAAAACATTGGAAGAAATGGACAATCTGCGCTTAGCGCAAAGAAGCCCAAAGGTGCGCCGAGCTAAACATGAGGTCGCGTGAAAATTAAGTTACATTATGTCTATAAAAGGAGTAGGAAGCATAAGGGAAGGATACAACATGGGGACAACATCCTAAGTAGCATCTCTAATAGGGAAAATCCTCTCTCTATGTCCATTATCTCATTTTGCTCCTCTATTCATTCCTCTTCTTCTATCCACATTAGCCCCTAAAGTGTAAAGCTTATGACAATAAGAGGCTAAGGGAGCCTAGCAGCCACCAAATGCCCTTGTAATGTAATCTTTCCTTGTTATCTATTTAATGTCATACCAATTTTTATTGTTTCTTTTCTGTGCTTTCTTATTATCTATTTAATGCAATGCCAATTTTTATTGTTTTTTTCCCGTGTTGTATTGTTATTGTATAGCCTTATCATCCATGCATTAATTTTAGGGGTTATACATTGAAAAATGATAATTTCTAAAGAATTGGAAAGGACATCTCAACACTTCATTGCTAGGGATAGTATGACTTTGTTATGCCTCTGTATACATCTTCATACTTAATACAATTTATCATTCAATCTTTGTAAAGGAATTTGGGAGAAAAATAGATAAAGTAGACTCTTCATCGGATCAGGGTTGAGTGTCTTAATAGATGTGAGTGGAAATTGGAATAACATTATATAATAAAAATAATTAATATTGCATTACAAGTAGTTTTAGCATGTTAGGTCTCAACATATTTGAGTTCTAAATTTTTTTTTATCATCATCTTTATCTCTTATTTCTCTTATCTTTTACATTAAAATTCTTTATCTATTTTATCTTCTATTTTTTTAATTTAAATCTTTTATCTTTCCTATCTTCCATTTTTATCTCTTATCTTCTATTTTAAATCTTTATCTTATCTCCTATCTTCCTTTATCTTTTATTTTAAATTTTTTATCTTTTGCTTGTAAATTGAGTTTGCATCAATCAAGTACAAATAAAGTTCCTGTGGATTCAACAGTCAAACTTTCGAGTCTACTACTTGAGACAAATTGATATACTTGTCAATGAGTTAACAATTCACTTAGTAGTTGTTACTCACTAAGCGTGACATGCTTTTATGCAAAACCAAAAAACAAAACGAAGATTCTCTACTTGTATAAAGCATCTTTTCACTAGGATCAACAGTAGATCATTCTAGGATTGTGTTTTGTGGCTCGAGCTCTCACTTGCTACATTCCCTTATTTCTTTCCCATTCTTCTTCCTTTTCCCATTGTTCTTTGTGTTTTTTGGTGGCTCCTCGTCTCAATGTGAGTTAAGAATTTTGTGTACTAGTAACTCTCATGTAACTATTCTTACATGTATTTAATGAATATCCATTGTTAATGTTATTTCTTTGTGTTTAATATTTGTTCTTGGCTTTATTTATGTTTTTTTATTGTCATTAGAAAATGCTTTAAAAATTAAGATTTGTAAATGATATCTAATAAATGTCACATTTGAGAATAGAGTGATGTTTGTTGATCTCTTCATGATCCTTGCTCTTAAATAAATCGGTTAACTTCAATTGCTAAGGAAATATAAATAATGTTAAGTGATTTATCCTTTTCCACTTGAGGAATCAATGTCAAAGGACTTAAGTGGCTTGAAAAAGCACTACGAATTTCATTATATAGAAAAAAAAATTTGTTACTAAGATGTTTGCTAAGTACTACTACCAAAGACTTATTTGAAATTTGTCCTATTTTTATTGCTAAGATAGCACTAGTTTGTTTTATTGTTTAGCTTAGAACTTATAATTTAATTTTTAAACCCATTTTCACCAAAACAAAATATATATTCTTTTGCCTAGATGTTGAATGTACACAAAAGCCTAGTGCAAAAAAGTTTCTGTAGAGACAATCTTTGTGCTTATATATATATATATATATATATATATGAAAATATTGGATCAATCAGTTAACCAACGAAGATCGTAATATTTTGGTTTGTGATTTTGGTAGCAAATTGAGTAATTGCATGCTTACAAGGCATACCTGCACATGTTAAGCACACATATATTTAAAATAATAATACATATAACACATATACAACAAAGTAATATTCATAAATGTCAACAATGAATCAAAGGTACTTGTTAATTGTCACATCCAACAAGACGTGTCAACATAGTAAGATTAACATTCACATTTATTTGACACTTTTAAACTTTAGACCTATTGTCATCACCATCACCTGAACAAACTGTTGTCCACTTATAGCTTTTAGTTCTTTCATTCGCCAACCTTGATAGTTGCATGGGAGTCAATGGTCCTACCGAACAATCAATTTGAGCTTACATGTACTCATTGCACGCATAACATTGAATATAATGTCCTCAGCTAAACTTAGAATTGGCTTGCCCCTATTCTTCAGGATCCTTGCATTGAATGTTTCACCGTTGTTGTTGCAGATGCTGTCCCCTTTAGAACTCTTGCTAAAAATGCTTTGTTCTATGATTCATAAGGCAAATTTTTCAAATAATCGCACACTTTTTTCCCCCTCTAAAGTGCTTCCTTGTGTAAATTAAATTCAAAAACTGTTGCTGATCTTACACATTGCCTAAAGAAGTCTCTTTGCTCTTAATCTTTCCCATGCTTTGTGAAGTTTCCCCATATATGAATTACACAATATTCTCTGCACTATAGGCATAACCTCCCTCATGGCATGAATAAGACCATGTACATACGAAAAATAAATATCAATTTGATCCTTAAGTTAACGATTATTTGTTAATTTGGTCCTCAATTTACAGTGTACTTTAAAAGATTATAATTACCTTATGCATGTTTGACATGAAGCACCAACCTTGTTGCCTGTAATCTCCCAAGTCTTATGAAGCAATGTAAGAAACTTTCCAATTTTCTATGTCTGCAACATCAAGAATTGCATATGCAATTACAAAAATGTCATTATTTGCACCTTGGCCAACTACTGTGAGCACTTGGCCACCATAGTATTCCTTCAAAAAATGTTCATCTAGACCAATAAATGGTTGACATCCACCTTTGAATCCCTTTTTACATGCATCAAGACAAAAATATACTCTACGAAATTGTGGTTTGGCCTACGAAATTGGGATACAATCAATAATTCTTGACCCTTGATTGGCTCTTATAAACTCATTACCATAATCCCAAAATGCAAGTATTCATATATTTCCTGACGAAGATATACTTTTGTAACTGCATAATATTTTATTTTTCAGTTTTAAAATAGGATTTAGTAAATAAGTTGATTTCCTATATTTTAGGAGTAAGGCAGGTTTAATGGATTAGTCTAGTCAATAAGTGGTTCCTATCTTTAAGGAACAAGTTAGTTTTAATATTCTGTTTTGCTAATATCTTGTTATCTAATTAGTTTATCTTTTGCTATTTATTGTATCGCTGCCGAGAACAATTTGAATTAGAATAGAATAATTCTATTTTCTCCGCATACGCATTGTCTCTCTTCTCTCCTCTGTTCTTTCATAATTTCCTCCACAAAACCAACAATTGGTATCGAGAGCCTTATTCTTACGGGACTTGTACCATGGAAGGTGAAACAAGTTTTTCCCACATAACTCTTCCAATCTTTGATGGAGAGAATTATGATCTTTGGGAAGTGAAAATGCAATCTTACATGGAGTCTTTGGATTTGTGGGATGTTGTGGAAGAGGATTATGAAATATATCCGCTGCCTGAAAATCCCACCATGGCCCAAATTAAAAATCACAAGGAAAGAAAGATGAAGAAGGCAAAGGCGAGGTCATGTTTGCTCACTGGTGTTTCACAAATGATATTCATCAGAATCATGACTCTTAAATCACCCAAAGCAATTTGGGATTATCTGAAAGAGGAATACGCTGGAGATGATAGAATACGAAGCATGCAAGTGCTAAATTTAAGGAGGGAATTTGAGCTTCAAAGGATGAAAGAGTCAGAGACAATCAAAGAATACTCAAACAAATTGTTAGGTATTGCCAACAAGATAAAGTTGTTGGGAAGTGATTTTGTTGATTCGAGAATTGTAGAGAAAATTTTGGTAACGGTGTCGGAGAGGTATGAAGCATCTATAGCTTCATTGGAGAACACAAAGGATCTGTCGAAAATCACATTGGCAGAAGTGCTACACGCCCTGCTAGCTCAAGAGCAACGAAGGTTGATGAGGCAAGATCGTGTTGTCGAAGGTGCTTTGCCCGCCAAACATCATGAAGTTGATGAAAATAAAAAGGATTTTTTCAAGAAGAATCAACCAGCAAGCAGCGAAAATAATGCAAACAACCAAAACAAAGGTAAGGAGAAAAATTATCCACCTTGTCAGGATTACGGAAAATTGGGTCACCCACCATACAAATGTTGAAAACGGCCAGACGCAAAGTGCAGCAAGTGCAATCAGCTTGGACACGAAGCTATAATTTGTAAAAGCAAATTTCAGCAACAAGAAGCCGATGCCCAAGTTGTTGAGCAGGAGGAAGAAGATTATATTTTTGCTGCAACATGTTATTCGATGAGGAGTAGTTCTAAATGTTGGTTGATTGATAGTGGTTGTACGAACCACATGACATATGATAAGACTCTATTCAAGGATTTGAAGCCAACTAATGTCTCAAAGATCATAATTGAGAATGGTGGCTATATTCCAGTAAAAGGAAAAGGAACTGTTGCAATTTCAACATGTTCAGGTATCAAATTAATATCAGATGTTCTTTATGTACCTAACATTGACCAAAACTTGCTAAGTGTAGGTCAGTTGATTAAAAAGGGATTTAAAGTGTCCTTTGAACATCAACATTGCTTTGTCTATGACATTGCTGACCGGGAAGTTCTAAGGATTAAAATGAATGGTAAAAACTTTTCATTTGATCCAGCAGAGGAGGAGCATACAACCTATTTCACTCAAGTCACACCCACGAAACTCTGGCACAAGAGACTTGATCATTGTCATCTTGAAAGAATACTAAACATGAAAAAAAAGGAAATATGCAAAAGAAAATTTGAAGAAGTTTCAAATGGAGGAATGCAAGTCTGTTAGCACACCAATGAATCAAAAGGAGAAGTTTAGCAAAGAAGAAGGTGTTGATAACATTGATGAAGGATATTATGGGAGTTTGATTGGATGTCCAATGTATCTCACTACAACAAGGCCAAACATTCTATTTTCTCAAAAGAACAAAACTGAAATTTTTGTTGACAATCAAGTAGTCATTGTTGTTGCAAACAATCCCATGTGTCATGGGAAGACTAAACATTTCAACATCAAGGTTTATTATTTGATAAAGATGCAACAAAGTGGAGAAGTGAACTTAATTTACTGCAAGTCTAAAGATCAACTGACTGACATGTTTACAAAGTCACTACCTATCAACAAACTTAAACTCAAAGAATTGGAGTTTGCAGTTCCAAAAGCAAGGAGGAGTGTTGAAGATATACTTTTGTAACTGCATAATATTTTATTTTTCAGTTTTAAAATAGGATTTAGTAAATAAGTTGATTTCCTATATTTTAGGAGTAAGGCAGGTTTAATGGATTAACCTAGTCAATAAGTGGTTCCTATCTTTAAAGAGCAAGTTAGTTTTAATATTCTGTTTTGCTAATATCTTATTATCTAATTAGTTTATCTTTTGTTATTTATTGTATCGCTGCCGAGAACAATTTGAATTAGAATAAAATAATTTTATTTCCTTCGCATACGCATTGTCTCTCTTCTCTCCTCTGTTCTTTTATAATTTCCTCCACAAAACCATCCGTTCCTTTAAATTACCCTCAACCATCTTTCGAGCATCTTTTAAAGCCTTAAAAATCGTAGTACCATTTGTGTGCAGGCCTAAATCAGATTTCAAGTATTAAAATGCCTCCATATAATTTTAAGTAGGATGCATTCTAATTTTGTTTGCCAACTTGCAAGCATCCCATTTCCTAGAAGCTTCACCATTCTTGAAGTTCCTACCACAAATATGTTCTTTCGCAAAGGTTTTAATTTGGAAGCTTCAATGATCTTCATTTCATGAACAATATATCTCCCACGAATAGTTCGTTTACTCACATATTGCTCTTGCTTTTTTTCTTGTCATTCTTTAGCCATTTTAATTTGCCTTCGATAGTATATAGTGCAGTCCCTAACTGCATATATCATTGAAAATTTGTAAGTTGGCAAACACCCTTCTCTATCTCTAATTATAATTCATTAGTAAAACTTTGTACCTTCATTATACTGATGATAAACAACAGCTTTACTACTACATCCTTCATCACTAGTGCTATTAGGAGTCTGAAGATATTTTGAATGGTAACTATAGTCACTTGACTGTTCATCGTCATCTGCTAGAGATGTATGAAGAATGACCTCGTTACCTTCAGAATTATCATAAAACTCATGGTATGATTCTTCGTCATCAAATCCATCATTAGACATCCTGCAAAATAACTTTAATTAAAGTTGACATCATACAACTTGGCATAAGAGATTAACCCCTTATGAAATAAATTTTAGTAAAACGTGCAATGAATCGACGTCATCACTGTAAACAAAAATAAAGACAATGAAACATACAAATGCATTTCAAAAACAAACACAACCCATCAGAACTCATGACCAAATCATAAACAAAAAATTGAAAATAAATATAATTTCTTATACAGAAAATCAATAACAAAAATACACAAACAAAAAATATTTAAAACAGAGACGACACACAAAAAATAAGGACACCTTCATATATGAAAAACAAAAAAGAAGACACCATGTTTCTCCAAGTACTAATGTCCGACTTTCTGTGAGTAGAAGAGAAGACACCATGTTTCTCCAATTTAGTCATTGGTGAATGGGAAGTGAAACCAGTAGAGGAAATGAGACCAAAAAATAAAAGTAAGGGTTCTCATGATTCTTTTTGGTTCTCTAAAAAGGTTGGGTAAACATATACTATCACTTTAGTCTATCTAACTCACCCCCAACGTTGCATGCATCATAGGTGTACAAGATAACGTGTCATGAAATAACGTGCCACCGAGGCACACACGTTATGTTTAAAGAATTTCAATTGATGGATGAATAAAATAAACATTTTACACTTTTTGAGATGTTTTTAAAAATTTTATATTTTTAAAGAACTAAATGATACTGAGTCACATTTTCACGTGTAAAAATAACTATTTATCCTAAAATTAATGTTACACTCTTACTATCTATTGTGCCAATTTGTATTACATTTGATTGCTGTGCTGTGACGAAGGAAAACAAATTTTGATGGAACGCGCGTAGATTATTCTTTATCATTTCTATTTCAACCAATCTGACAAATTATTTTATTTTCAGTTTCTTTCACTCTTTCTCAATTCAATCCTTTCTAAATCCTCTAAGTAACAGTTTAACGTCACGAAGGTACTTGTTCCCCCAAGAAGTTTCCTTCAACTTTTACAAGCGCACCGAAGAAGACGTAAAATTTGACCTTTTAAAAGCAATTTTTAATTTAAATATAATATATAATATAACAGGACAAAAAAAGAAAAAGAAAAAAAATGACATCTGTTGTACTTTGACTTAATTATTAATTTGTTTTTGAAATTATTTTAAATGATTCAATTTTCAAATCTTTAAAAAGTTTAATTTAATTTTGAAGTTTTTAAAAATGAATTATTCCATCTCTAAATTTTTAAAATGTTTAATTTTGTTTTTAAGTTGTTAAAAATTTGAAAATTGAATTAATTCATTTTTAATAACTTAAGAATTAAATTAAATTAAATATTTTAAAAATTTAATACCACAATAATTTATTTTTAAAAAATAAAAAATAAAATTGAATATTTTTAAAATTTGAAAACCAAATCGATAATTAAACCGTTTCATTTGACAGCGTGTTGAAAACTGTCTACAGATTATAAGCTTATTTTCAGCTCACTCTGTCTCCACTACGTTCGTCTCGTGTTGACTAATGGTTACACTGCACGCCCTCTTGTAAATCTACGCTACACCACTTAATTGTTCCCGTAAAAGTAAAAAAGACTATAATAAATAGAAGTAATTAAAAAAGCCCTATTATCGTTAGTTAGGTTGAAATTGAAAGCAATATATATATATATATAGAGAGAGAGAGAGAGAGCAGTGACTTATGAAATATGAATTATGAAAGTCTGGTGTCGTTGAAATCGAACGCATTTAATAAGCTCTAAAATCAGTTGAGTTGTCGTTTCATTGCTTTATTTTTTTGGCATTCATTCATACCCAACAACTTAACAACTCCTCCAACCCTCCTAGACCACGAAAAAACAAAAAAAGACAAGCGATAAATATAGGGAAAGAAAGAAAAACCGAGGCTTTGCTCAATTTCAGTGAAGAAAGTGAAAGATGGGTAATCGTTTCATCTGCATGACGAAGAAGGAGTCGAAAGATGTTGGATCGAGAAGCAAGAGAATGGGTAGATCACAGAGGAAGCTGGTGAGTGAGGAAGAGCTGCATCTTCAGGCACTTTCTATGGCACTTCAACAGCATCAACTGTCTCAGAGGTTTGAAGGCTCCATGTCTAGGAGAATTGGCTCCTCCAGAAGGCACGCTGTCTCTGAATCTTTTTCAGCCAACAAGCAGGTCTCTCTGTGTGTGTCTGTGCCTCTTTTGTTTATTATATTATAATATATTTGCCATGATTTGTGGGTTTGGATTGAAAAAAGTTTTTATTTTTTGAATCATTTCATCTGTGCCAAAAAGTGGGCTATCATGATTAAGATCTTTATCTATATGGGTAGGGCCGTAGGGTGGAAGTGAAAAGTAGTGTTTTTGAATTGAGTCAGTCAACATAACAAGCCATGGCTGAAAAGTGCACATACAAAAGGAAATCAAGGACTGCTTTTTTATTTTTATTTTTGTGGGGAAAAAAAGGGGGTTGTTCTTTTTTATGCCTCAAAAGGTGCATCTAGAAAAGTACAGGGGGCCAATTCACTGTGCTTTGAAAAGCAGATGTGATTTGTTTGTGATTAGTCGCATGTATCTTGTACTAGTTATAACATACCCCACTTCCTTGAGTCCACTATATGCTTATTATGCATTTTGACCTCAGTTATTCTTAAGCGTCATGGGAAGATTCTTTTCTTCCACCTTGTTAGGAGAGTCTACAACATTTGTCTAAAGGGAAAATTTGGCCTGCTTCATGTTTGGAGCCAGATTGTTTTGAGACTTTTGTTGAAATCACGATCTGAGCTGCTGCTGCTGCTGGTCTTAATTATGTTAGTACTTATACATTTGAATTTTGCTAGTGATTTATTGTAAATGAACTCCTCATTTTAAGGGATCTTTGGAATGTTGTTTGAATTTATGCATATAATTAAAATTAATATATACTTGTTGTATGCAAATGTTAGCTAGGACATAAAATGGAAAGGAAATGTGTTATCAGTTCTTATGCCCCCTGTGTTTTTGTTTGAAATGTTTTCCTGACTTGCCAGTATGTCCTGTGCAGGTTCCAGTAAATCTGGAGAACATTAAAATAAAGAAGTTTGTACTAATCCATGGAGAAGGTTTTGGAGCATGGTGTTGGTACAAGACTGTTGCCCTTCTAGAAGAAGCAGGGCTGCTTCCTGTTGCCTTAGATCTTACAGGCTCTGGAATTGATCTCACAGACACCAACAACGTCACTACATTGGCAGATTATTCAAAACCTTTAACTGTTTATCTGCAAAACCTTCCTGAGGATGAACAGGTTTGGATGTGTGATATTGAATTGAAGCATGTTATTGTCCACCATACTGCTATATTTCATGAAGATGGAAATTTTGCAGGTTATTCTTGTTGGTCATAGCATTGGTGGTGCATGTATTTCTTACGCATTGGAACATTATCCACAGAAGATCTCAAAAGCAACTTTCCTTTGTGCTACGATGGTGTCTGATGGCCAAAAACCTTTTGATGTTTTTGCTGAAGAGGTATCTAGTTAGTTTCTTAATTTACTTATGTGATCAGTTGGATTTTTGGGAGTTCATATGTGGTGAATATAATCAAAACTTAAATTAATAACAAAAGTTTTCCAAGTTTGCAACCATTTCTTAGCAATTATGTTATGGGTCTTGCTAACTAGTGCCTTAGGGCATAGGAGCTAAAATAAGAAAGTATTTATTTGTAAATCATAGGAGAGCTTAAAAAAGATCATGGACAACACAATTTTCCGTTTTTCAATAAAAACATTTGTACTTTAAGTTCCTTAACCAATGCCTTTAGGGCACTAGTTAGCATTTACCTTTATATTATTATGTGGAACATATATTGCTCTTCATCCTTTCATGAGGGTTGTGCAACCTCAAATATTCTATTTCTAGAGAAAAAAATGTAATTCTATGGTGTTCTGTCCTGCTTTAATTTTTGGATATATTGCTTTTAGTGTAATATTTTAATCTGTTATTGGCTTATTGCAAATTTACTATCACTTGACTGTTTTCATTTTAATAACTCTGATTCTACGGCATAATTTGAAGTCTTGGCCAACTTTCCAGTGAATCTTTTATTGCTATATTGTGCCACTCAGCCTACTTCATTTCATGACTTTTCTGCCTTCTTACATAATTGTTTTTTTGGCAAAATAATACTTTTTTTTCTTAGCTAGAATAGCAAAAACTTGGAAAGCTAAATACATAAGCTATTGAACTAGCAAAAAATGTAGCAGACTGTTCTGACAAAGCTAAAAGCACATTCAAATGTGTTCATAATTGGAGTTATACTCATATTTTCTTACTGCATAGACACTAAAAGTAATAGCAGCCAAAGTAAAAGATCTTTATGTTGTATTTTCATTGCTGAATGAACATGTTTTATTTAATTTATTATTACTATTATTTTAATTTTATCTTGTTTTGCATTTCCCTTGGAAGTTCTCACAAATTATCTACCTGCAGCTAGGGCCAGCTGAACGTTTTATGCAAGAATCTAAGTTTTTGATCCATGGGAATGGTAAAGAAAAGCCCCCAACAGGATTTATGTTTGAGAAAGAGCAGATGAAAGGGTTATATTTTAACCAATCCCCGGCAAAGGTATGCAGAGGATTTAAGTCTATTTCTAACTTTTTTTCCTCCTAAATTTTATAGCTGCTATATATTGACTGCCCATTCAAATTAGCTACTTGAAGCTGTACACGACTTGTGCCCATCTACCCTCAATGATAATCATATCTTTTATCTCCTTCATTGTTACTCCACTTGCAATCTCCTTGTTTATATAGAAGATTTATAATGAGTACAATTGAGTAACTGGCTGACTCTAGCCCCCTTGCTGATCAATCTAGTGCAATAAGGGCAAACTCAACTCTGTTCCACCACCTAGAGTGGAACTGAAAAATGCAATTTTGTAATTGTTGTTGATCTATGCGCTCAATAATAGCTTGCTGGTCGCTTTAAGTTGAAGAACAAAACTCCTTCCTCTAAAAGCTCAAGTGTTGTAGTTTTGTATTATCCCCCCTTTCCAGATGCTTTAGATCAAAGTTTTTATTTTTATTTACATTTTTTTAATTATTTTTCCTTTAAAGAAAGACATGCCTTATTGAACAAATATTCCAAATGATTTCTTCAACTATTTTTTTTTTTTGTTTTTGTTTTTTAAAGTTGTTTCTATAAAAGTTTAAGAAACAAGCTCGTAAAGCAGATAGCACTAAACAGGAAACAGAAATGAGGCACGCAAATCCTTGGATGTTTATGCCAAGGGCATGTGCTTCTTTTGGACTGGGAGATGAAGACGATTCTTGGATCTTATTTTGGGTGGATCAGAGACATTTCATTTTTTTTATAGTTTGTCGTGTTTACATGAGTAACTCATCCAAAGTTTATACTCAATTCAGGATTGTAACATTGATTGTAATTATTACATTGATGTGACTTGAATGATAGGGAGAGCATTGGGAATTTGGGATTCAATCCCTTTTGACTTTTATTATGTTATCAAAATAGGAGAATTTGATCTACTAACTGTTGGTTAGCTTTTACAGTTTTGCAAGAAATATGGAGACTAAAGTTTTGTTGCAATGTGCCGTGTTTGCATATCTGTGTTTTATCAAAATTGGCTTTGTGACTAATCTAACAAGACTATTTCATGTATGAGTGAAATCGCTCATATATATTCATTGTTTTTATGTTTCTAAGTATTGTTATGTAAAGGTGGGATTTTTCTTTTCTCCATACCCAAATGTGTTTTTCTTATTCTTTTTTGTTTTTATGGATTGATACTCTACATAACTTCAGAAATCGCCTGGTATGTTTCTAGTTTCTTAATACCATGTCCTATAACTTCAGAAAATATTACTTATTACTAATACATACATGTCAAAACATTTTCAATCCTTATTTTTCATGATAAATGTTTCATCTAAAAGTTGGGATCACAACTGTATTCAGATAAAAAAATATTACACCATCTTAATTTATTATATTTATATTTGTATTATGTAAACTGAGTCCTAATT
Organism: Glycine max; assembly: GCF_000004515.6. Lineage (NCBI taxonomy): Eukaryota > Viridiplantae > Streptophyta > Magnoliopsida > Fabales > Fabaceae > Glycine > Glycine max. Next base: position 51,126,161 of record NC_016091.4, read on the forward strand.
GAAGGAATTAGGAAGGTGAAATTCTTTAATCCTGTAGTCACCTCACCTGGTTGTTATATTAATACTTTCAAAATTCGGATAGTATATGTATTTATTAGGTCTGATAATATTTGAAATGATGTGTTTCAGGATGTTGCTTTAGCCATGGTTTCCATGAGACATAGCCCTCTTGGTCCAATAATGGAGAAACTGTCTCTATCTGCTGACAAATATGGTACTGGTCGCCGGTTTTACATTCAAACATTGGATGATCGTGCGCTTTCACCAGATGTCCAAGAGAAGCTTGTGAGGGAAAATCCACCTGAAGGAGTTTTCAAGATCAAAGGCAGTGACCACTGTCCATTCTTTTCTAAGCCACAATCTCTTCACAAAATTTTGGTGGAAATAGCTCAAATTCCTTAGCTTAATGCTCAACGGGATTTGTTTTTATCTTTCCATCCCTTAGGATTACAAAATTGTAGAGTTGATATGGCTTTTCTATATTTACCATCAAACAGGAAGCCCAATTGGGAGAAGTATTTTTATTTTTTATTATCGTGAAATATAATAGAGGAAGGAGCATGATTTCATCGCATTTAAGACAACAGCATATTTAAGACAAAAGCTTATTTAAGACAAAAGTCTTTTTCCTTTTCTGTTCATGTGTATAGTAAATTAGTAATGTATTCATTTTTGTACTTTTCATTTAGGCTTTGACAACTGTGTTTTGTTGTTAGCAATTTTAAAGTAAAAAGTACATCAACAATTGTTGGGGTTTTATAGATTGGAATACATTATACTTTATTTTTCAAGAATTTTCTGTTAACGTTTTGTTACCCTTTGTTTCAATAATATATACTACCATAATCTTTTACACTACCACTTCTCAAAGATTCCCCATATGATAGAATATACACTTTCCTTCCTTAACTAATGCAAATATATATTTTTATAATAATTTAAATTAAAATTATAACCAAATTTATTAAGGAAATTTAACTCGATTGAACATGACATGTGTGTATTATAAATTCTCTTAGGCGGTGTATTCAACTCTTATGTATAAAAAAATGTCAATTTATCTGTCCTTTTTATTTGAAATTGATTTGTGAATTATGTGGCTTAAACTAACAAAACATTAGTTAAAAAGGTAAATTAAGGTTTAACAAACAGTTTGCGATGCCACAAATTGCCCTTAACAAGTTATCTCCTTTCAGAATGTGACTCCAGGAAAGAAAGAGTAGAGCTCTAAAGGAAAAGAATGTTCAAATCTTTGACCGTTCAAATCTCAAAGAGAGAGTAATGCTATTTTTTGCGTGTTTTTCTCACTGTACTTTTAATGTAGTCATTTATTTTCTTTTTATTTCTCTTCATCGCATCACTCTCTTTTGTCTCATGCTTTGTTCTCTTCGCTTCCTTTCTTTCTCTTCGTTGAAAAGTGTTGAAAAAGGAGGAAAAATAGCCTAACTCGTTTTTCATTTAGGAGGCGCAAACAATGAACAACTACAGTGCTATATTTGAATGTCTATCCTCCTCCCTACCAAATGCCATCGAACATATGGAACTGATTAATATAACCTACGTACTAACCTTCATATTTGGTCAAATCGACCAGCTACTAATATATTAAACTTGTACCTTAATCTAATCCAGTTCTTAAATACATACTGTAATATTTTTTAACCACCACCAAGCTAATAATCCATCATAATTCCTCACCAACCGACTATTACTGGTTACTAGTTAAAAAAGTTATAAAAAAAAAACAGATTACAGTAGAGAGGATAAAGTGTTCAGTGCAGAGTAAGTTTAAGCAAAACAACCGGGTTGGTCTTTATCAGCTCCAACACACAAAGATCTCCTATTGATAGCGATAGATTGTTGTCCTTCACAAACTCAGTCCATCCTCTCGCTATGACCATCGTTCTGCGGCCGCCATGATATACGCAAGAAACATCCCACTGCTCCCCATTACAATTTTGGAGCATCATGCAAACATTTGGCTTCAGATACTTGCCAGCAAAGAAAATTGGTGAACAAAGTAGACAGGCTGAACGGTTCAACAAAAAATCGTATGTACAAGTTGCTAGACAAATGCAAAGATGGCAAGTGGGTGATTGGATGGGGATAGACATGAATATTGATGATGGAAAATCGATGTGGGTTCAGGACTGTCTCGTCGGATGGTTAAGGGGCATACCAATGTTTGATAGGATCCAGGAGATGATTCTTTTTTTATGAGGGGGGCAATGTACAACTGAGGTATTTCGGGGATGACTTGGTCCTCATTTCGTGATTGGACGAGAAGACTGCACATGAGAAGATCATGAAGGGTTGTGATACGTTTCTATCCTGTTTCCATTCGATTCAGAAATTATCTCTATCGATTGTTTCCGACATGAGACTTACTTGGTTGAGATGCTATGGACTTCCCCTAAATGTTTGGATTACATAATAGTATTTTTTTTAACCAGCACCAAGCTTGATATATATAATCCATCACAAGGTCGATTTACAGCTGCTATTAACTAGTAAAATAGGCGATAAAAAAAACACAAGTAGTTAATACTAGCACGTAATTAGAACGAATTCACTTACACAGATCAGTGCCCTCTCAATACATCCGAAATACGGAGAGGCTACAGGTGAATTCAAAAGCAAACATGCATCAAGTGTTTGTTGAGTTCAGTGCGGACGTGAACTGTGATATTCAGGTGCACCAAGCACAGTAAGTTTAAGCACAACAGCTGGGTTGGTCTCGATCAACTCCAATACGCAAGGATCTCCTTCGGATAGATCGTTGTCCCTTACAAATTTACGCCATCCTCTTGTTAGCATCATTCCTCCATAGCGCGTATTATGGCATACGCAAGAAACATCCCACTGCTCCCCATTACAATTTTGGAGCATCATACAAACATTTGGCTTCAGATGCTTTTTAGAAAAGTGACTTCTCACATACTGCAGCAAAAGGAAGGGAAAGGGGAGGTTTATTTCAGTGCAAAGCTCAAAAATTTTATTTTAACCCAAAACTATTAATATTAATTCCTCACCAACCGATAAGGCTGGATGGTACAAGTAACAGAAGGGTGTTTTGGCTTGGTAGAAGCATCCTTTGCTATCTCCGAACAATCACTTTCTTTCTTCCATGCTTTCAAATTCACATCATCTTCATCAATAGCTTCCTTATGCTCTTTCTTTCTTGTTTGATCATCAACCTTGGACCTCTTCCTATTGTCCAAGTCTGGATAACAAATCTCAGCAGAAGTAGTATCAAATATCAGAACACGAAATTTTGAATTCCCTTCATATCTGAAAACTAGGTAGGAACCATAACCGAGAGAATAGTATTCTACAAACTCTCGCCATTTGCTGCGGAACGAAACATCTTTACCACATTTCTTCAATCTCATTTTCCAAACACGGCCATCGGGAACAGTAACCGTAGCAACATTAGATAGTTCATCTCCAAATCTTTTAATAAATTCTTCAGGAATCCTCTGCATCTTAAATTAGTTAGAAAGAATTTTAAGAAAAGATGCACCAGAGAACAACTGAGCAATACCAATAATAGTGGATTTTTTTTACAATCATATTATTGGTACAAAATATTCATTAATTTTATTGATAATTAATCTTCCTCTAAAAACCTAAATCACTTTTAGAAGATTTTTTTCCTTCCATTTACATTTTTTCTATCCACCAGACTTAATCCAAAATCTTACTTTAGAGGATGAGTTTATTACCACTTGGTCCATCCACTTGTTAGACAATAATAGTGGATTTGACTCTTAAACTGGAGTTATTTTAGAATGTAAAGTACTGTAATGACTATTCAATTTTATCTACAAGATCGAATGTCCAAAGATTCAAACGTCTCAAACAGATTCACCGAAAAACTTAGGTGATCTAAAACATAACAAAGGTCTTAATTTTGGAGAACTAAAAAAATGATTGAAGAAAAGAAAAGAAAAAAAAGTATAGGTGTGCACTATACATTATATAACGTAATGCGAATAGAAAAACAAGTGTTAATAAAATGTTTGTAGTGAGGAGTCATTTTTTTAATGCATAAAAGTACAACTCAATCCTCTCCTCCAAGTTCAAAGTTCAAAGTTTCCAGTTTTCTGCTTCTACAGTACAACAGAGACAACTACAAAAGAAAAGATAATCGTTTGGGTTGTCATACTTTCGAAATAGAAAATAAAAAAAGAGGCACGATGAAGCAGGTGAAACTTCAAAGAAAGTAGAGAAACCAAAAGCAAAGAGATTATTTGTCAATTGTTACCATTTGGTTGGCATGAATGGGTGATGGAAGTATGATCTTCAGAAAGTGCTTAGAATTAGATTCACTCTCCGCCAAATCAGAACCTTCAACATAGTTTCTCCTACTCTGGCGAGGCTGCATTGGAATACGGGATTCTCTACTCTAACTACAGCCCACAGAATAGAGACTAACGAGTGTTGTGTACGAGGTGCACAAATTAGAGATGAAAATGAGTAGAGTCGTTTGTAGGATGAGTAGGTTTATTTAAGAGTTTGATTTGACTTGTTTATTATAAAGGTTAAGTTGAATCTTTTTAAAAAGTTTTTTAGATAAAAAGATCAAAGTTAATCTATAAAAAAGTTTGTTAAACTTGACAAGTCGACTTGTTTAAGTAATAATAATAATAATTATTATTATTATTATTATGATTATCCATACCATTTTTATGTCACTATGAGTCACAGGATGGAGTGACATGAATGATAAGAGAGTACACTTGTATGTGAAAGTTTTTCAAAAAGGAAAAGACTCAAGTTGAAAGGATAATGCAACCAGATTTATATTCCTAAAAAAAAGAATATTTTGTAAAGATATTTTCAGACAATTTAAATATTTTTATTTGATTATATTAGTATAAATCATCTCTAATCCATGTATTATTTTAATATTATGTTTTTTTTCCTTTTCTTTTGATATACTTTGTGTTTTAATAACTTGAATTCAATATTATTTTATTTATCAATTATTTTTGGATTTGTACATTACTTATATGAAATTTTATAAGTTTTTTTTAGTTAGTATTTCACTAAGTTTTAAAACAATTAATTGATTAAAGACGTCTTTAAGCTAAATAAGCTTGTAGGGCAAGGTAGACTTTTATGTAAGCCGAGTCAAGCCTTCAAAAAAAGTTTATGACAGGTAATGAGTCAAACTCAAGTCTTGGCGTATTCAACTCAAGTCGAGCTTAAGCCTAATAAAGTTTGGCTTGACTCGACTCATTTTCACCCCTATACACAATGAACAAGATTGATTGATGGACGTAAAGGCATTGCATTGTTCTTCGTCAAGAAGAAAAAACGTAAAGAAAAAATTAAATATATTTCTGATGTATGTAAATTGAACAAATTTCAACTTTACAGAAAAATTGATCTGATGATCAATCCGTTTAAAGCATTAGATGAATAGATTAGTGATAAGATCAATGTATGACATTGATTGATTTCGTATATATATTAAAAGTTAAAGATATATAATATAATTAACAATAAATCCTTATATTTCAATATTATGTAATTATTTATTATTATAAATTATTTTATTGAATATTATCTTTAAATTAATAAAAAAAATTATTTTATATAGTTAAGTATAAAAATTGTTAAATGGTCATTAACAAATATGATAAAAATGTATAAAATACATAAAAGATTAAATCATATCAAGATCAAGATAATAATTATTAATTGTTAATTATTTTTATCAAGATTAAAATAATATTATAAGAGCACATTATATACTTGCATTCAAAATTAATTATTAATAATTTAACATATTCTAGGAATTGAAACAAAAGGAACTTAAAAAAAATTATTGTGGTCAAATTTGACTAATCTCATCATATAATTAATTTTGACCAAATTCAATCGTATCAAATCGGGTTTATCTAGACTTAATACATTTTCGAATTGAGCCGATTAGGTTATCCGTTCTTGGTCAAACTAGTCCAACTGATCGACCCAATTTTTGCAACTATGGCTTCATCTCTATTTTTTTTTATTCTTCTAAAAATTTTAAATTGTTATCTTTTTAATGTTGGGCTTAGTAAGAAAAAATATTTTCTTTTATTTCATAATAAATTTAAAATTATTATCTTTAATCACTAGCATTCATTTTCAAACCAACAAATAAATTTTTTAGTTGAATTATAATTTTGGTCTCTCTTTAATTTTTTTTATCCGTGATTTTAGTCTCCCGATTTCTTTCTTGCAAATTTGGTCTTTTATTTTAGAAAATTAGCAATTTTAGTCCAATTCTTAAATTATTATACTCTTTTTTACATCTTAATTAATTAAATTATTTTTGAAGGATACCTTAAATAAATGTTAGATGATTCAACTATACCAAAATATAAATTACGAATCAATTATGAATCAATTTTTTAAAAATAACTATATTATAATTAATTCAATTACAATTAAAAAACTAATTCGTATCACAGTTAATGCAATTACTATTAAAAATGTTAACTTATTTTATAGTTAATTCAATTTTAATAAAAAATAATGTATCATAATTAAATTTTTATTAAGATTTAGGCATGTTGTAAAGAATGTATCTAGGATCCATGACACCCAAAATACAAATCAACAACCTTTTATTCAAAAATAAATAAATAAATTTCAATAATGTTATAAAGAGTAAATTGTATTGTAAATTAATTTAATTTCAACTAAAAAATAATTTGCATTATACTTAAGTAGATTACTATTAAAAGGGATAAATTTAATTTCAGTTAAAAATAATTTATATCATAATTACTTTAGTTGCTATTAAAATATTTTTTTTAAATAACTTTTATTTCAAATTACCTGCATAATCAAAACAATATTGAAATATATAAAAAAAAAAGGTTGAAGTGTGAAGAGGGGATGAAGTGTGAAGAAAAAGGTAGAATTGGAGTTTGAAAAAAAAAAAAGGGTGAGAATAACATGGTCCTCTTTGTTGCGAATTCCTTTTCATCTGGCAAATTTTCTATTCTTCCTTTATCTATTATAAAAAGTAAAAAATAAAAAAAGAAACCCTAATTCATGGAAAGAGTATGGAATAAGGATGATTCTTGAGGACCAAAGACGTTCTAATATCCTTACAATAACACGGACATGTGCACGCTAAAGTATAAGCCTTCAATACAAAACATTATTTAACTACTTGTCCACTGAACAAGACAAGATTCTTCACTCTTTCCAACATACTATCCCATGTTATGTACCAAGAACTTTACAGTTACATCCCAAACACAATATTTCCCAACACTGAAATATTCAATTTAAGGAGACACGAACCGTAATGGGTCTAAATCCATCAGCATGGTTAACAATGCCAATCTGTTTTCAGTAATAATCATGTCAACGAGGTCTGTAACTTTGCATTCCCTTTATTGTGCAGAGGCTCTGTCAGGCAAACAATTGGATCATTTTACTGGAAAACATCCAAATGTGACATTGATCAAAAGCCAATGATACTTCAGAAAGTAAGTATGAAAATTTATCACATGCGAAAGAAATTGATCCCTAGCTTATGAGAACCGGTAAGCTTACTGCCTTGTAACTTGCAGGTCACAGGTTCTAATTCTATAAACAACCTCTCAGGTTGAGGGGTGGGGCTGCATATATCTATCCTCCCCCAACTTCCCAGGTGAGAACCTCTTACACTGAGCCATCCTTTTTAAGAACCAGTATTCAACTATTCAAGTAGTCCTTTTAGCAAAAGTAGAACATTCACATACCTTTCAAGTCGCTCAGACTCAGGTTGACCTGAATTAGTTGAGGATTACGTCCTATACGGAGACCATAGCAGGAATGATGCCCTGACTGAGAGTGTCCATAATCCGTTTATAACATTAGAAAGGTAATTGCAATATTGGATGTAAACAACACTCAAAAACAATATAAGAATGAGGTACTAATCCCCCCAGTGCAATAAGCACTTTATCTCAGGTACAAGAGACAAAATAATTTCAAAAAGGCATACCGCAGATATTTTATGACCCTGAAGAAGATTTATGGACCCAGACTTGCTTCTGCAAACATAACAAGTACTTTACACACAATGAACCAACCAAAAAGACAAAATACATCAGCATATGACATGTATACCTCGTGAGCACTATGCCCAACACTTTTCTTGGAAGGTTTCCCTTTGCTTATACTACTGACTGCACCATCATCCTTCACTACATAGGAAGCTCCATGATGAATAAAATTTCTTTGAGAACCTAGAAAGTTCAAAAGTACGGTTGAAACACATTTCCCTTGGTCTTTGATTTACTAACAATAACTAGTAAAAGAGGCACCAACCATTCTCAATTGAAGGATTGCCACCGTGTCCACCTGCAGAAGCAGAGAATTCACCTCCCCTGTTTCCAGAAGGAACATTTTCTTTTACTTCTCCTGTTGAGACAAGAAAATCACCCGAAGACTCACCTTTATTTTTATGGCAATGATTTCATAGTGTTTATGCTAAATATTGGAAAGAAACATATAATTTATTTTGTTGGTAAACAACTCATTGCCTAGTCAATAGTCATACCTTCAGCAGATTCAGGATTTGACTGAGTAGGCTGTGCCAATGAGGATGATGAATAGTCGTTACCAGCATGCGAAACATCAGAACGACGAAGGGGTGTCCAAACACCTCGATCAGGTCTATCCTTGTTTCTAGTACGTTTTTCTGTTTTGGCACTGCTCCCCAAACCATGAAGATCCCTTTTTATGAACTTTTCGTCCAATGCTCTTCTAGAATCCCCTTCGGAATTAATTTGTGCAGCATCATGATTTGAGACTTGATTATTTAACCCAGACCTTGAACCAAAACGACGAGAGGGTCGCTGCCCATTCTCAGAACTTAAAATTTGAATTTTATGTTGTGTACCAGTTGTAGACTGACTTTGACGAGCTTCATTATTTAGAAGTATGCTCCTAATCAATCTTCCACTAGCTTCACGTCTCTGGTTCTGTTTTGCAGGAGTTGAAATAGGAGAATTTCCAGATTGTACGTTTTGCTGTTTTACTGTGGCCTCAGTGGCCTGAAAATTCCATATAAAATGTTCATAATAACAAATTTTCAATGGTGAGTTTATTATTATTTGAGTGCAGGTTTCAAAGTACACTTGAGTGATTTAACAGCTGTAAAATAACTTTCAGAAAGAAGTAGCACTCAAATTACTTCCAACCGGAAAAAAAAATTCTGGTGTCTGTTCAAAAACACATACTAACTCATAAACCTGGAAGGGGAGAAAAACATACTTTTTTAAATCTTGTTTATTACTAGGAACAGCTTTTTAGAAGGTAATAAGAAATATCAATACAACTAGCAAAAGCAAGCAAAATAGAGATAAGATATTGTTGAAAAAAAATGAAACCTTCATTGGTAAAACAAAACCTACACTGGGAATGTCCTGCTGTTTCCCTTTAAGAAGAAGGAATTTTTTCTTTCCTGACTCAGAAGTCAGTGGAATTCCAGAAATGGAACCTTCAACGCCATGCACTGCATATTCATCAATCACAAATAAGTTTAAAACACTTCTCAGCTAAAATATATGAAATTCAATTAGTATAGCTGAATCTTCAAAAAAAAATATGAAAATTGAAGATGGACGATTGGATGCCCAGCTAATCTTAGTTCTAAGTTTTTGTTTCTTCCCAAAAGTGGGTTGGTTCAAACCAGCATTTTCGAATAACAGATCCACTAACATTTAGAGAGAATAACTGCAGGGAATCCAGATCCTTCAATATAGGAATGAGTAAAATACTGAGCAATGCAAAACCAAATGGGAACTAGTTTCAGCACTGAATCTACACACCACACAATAAACCAGAGTACAGCACTTAGAGGATATGGTTTTTTCTTTTATTCCCCTACTATTTTCTTTCCATGACTCTTTGTTTCAATGGTTATAGAGGGATAATAGGGCAGCTGATAAGTGCTATGCATACGTTATTTGTATATTAAAATCACATAGTAATTATCTCATTTTCTTATCTTTTATTGCTTATTGTGTGTTAAAACAATAAAACTTAGCTTCTTCTGAGTTTTTATCCACAAGATGCTAAAGTTAATGATTTTAGAGTAAGTTTGATTGTATTTTGTGTAGAGTTATGGCAGAGGCATGGAAGAGGATTAATGAACTGAAGTGTCGTGCTCAATGTGACCTCCTCGCTCAGCGAGTCAAAATCGCTCAGCCCAAGCAAGCAGCTTAACGCAGAAAGCCACATTGGAAGACAATTGTCACAAGCAAGTGCGCTAAGTACACATCCTACACTTAGTGCTTGACCACTTGATCCAGTTAGACATGCACGCTCAGCGCGAGTGTCGCACTAAGCGCACAAGAGAGTTCCAATTGGCCAATTAATTGGTGAAGCATATAAAAAAGAATGAGGAAACCAAAAGAAGCAGAGGAACGAGGAAGCAGAGGAAAGCAAGAGGCCAGTGCAAGGAAAATCCGTTTTTGGAGCTCTGGCCAATCCAACAACAACAACAACAACAACGCCTTATCCCACTAGGTGGGGTCGGCTACATGAATCAACTTCCGCCATAATGTTCTATCAAGTACCATACTTCTATCCAAACCATTTTCTTCCCTTTCAATTAATTTGTTTTGCATTTTCTTCCCTTTCATCCCATTCCACTTTTATATTTGTAAGTCTCTCATGACAATGAGAGGCTAAAACCACCCATTGTTGGGAGCTCTCCAAACCAAACTCTCTTTGATGTAATGATTCTAAACTATGTTAATATAATGTTATTATTATTCATCCCTGTACTTATTTACATGTTTATGATTTGATCATCCATCTTTATGTACTGTTTTAGGATATAAATATTAAAAAATGTTTGTATGCTAAAAACTTGAGAAGAATATCTGAAGTAGTCATATCTAGGGATATGGTGGTTTTCTTTAGCTTGTTCATGCATCTCTGCTCTTAATGCAAATCATTGAGTAATCAATCACCAAGGAATTGAGAGGGATATTAAGTGATTCAGGTTCTTTCACTCGAGAGATCTTGGTTAGAATAAACTAGTAGATGCGGATAATAATTATATTAATGTCAAAAGAGAAAAATCTATTAAGATCACAACTTCGAGCGTTTGTTTTCTTAACCTTCATGTTCCTTGCTTGTAGCTAATTCCTTTTAATTTATACTTGTAGTTAATCAATGAACAAAATTCGGTTTGAGTCACTAATTGTTTAATTGTTAGATATACATAAAACTCTAAGTACAAGCATAATCCTTGTGAAATTCAATACTTTGTCTTACCGTTTTATACTACTTGTGTAACTTAGTACGCTTGCTAAGGAGACAACAACAACAACCAAGTTGTACTCCAGATTCTTCTGTATCATTTGTTTTGGGAACTTTAGTAATTTGAAATGTTGAGGGCATCTTATCCTCAACCTAGGTATAGTGGTGTACTTTGTCTTTGACAATTCTTACTTTTCTATAATTCGTCTTTGACGCATGTCTAAATTCAAATATCAACATTGTCTTCATTGACTAATTAGTCCATCCTAATGGATAGTCCATGCATTTCTAAGATAGGATGAGGTCGTGTCACACTGCATGCTAGGCATCTTTAACTCAAACAAGAATGCAACTAAATACAAATTGAATTTGTGTGTGTGTGTGTCCAGGGGGTGGGGTGGGGGGAAGAAGAGGACATGCCACTTGGCATTCTGTTCATGCAGTGAAAGATAAGGATAAAATATTAGATGTGGAGATGCAGAATAACTAATAAAACAAAATCAATGGGGAGAAAAAATGAATTACAAGTTTTAATGTCAGAAATTCCTTTTATACTTGATTCAGCAAATTGATCGTCTCGCCGGGGGACCACAATAAAGGCTGACATGTTTTTTGACTCTTTGCGAGTAGCACTCTTGGCATTGTCCTTCTGAACATACTGACAATCAAAACCAATTTTCATTAAGTTACACAACCCATTGTTTTTTTTTGCAAGCATAAATAGAACATATATATCTATATAACAACAAAAGAAGAAGTAAGATTACTTGGTCATAAGTCAAATACCAAAAATCTTTAAAATTATTAGCTTTAGAAAAAAGAAAGTCAAAATGCAAGGAAAAATGTTGAGAAGATAAATAACTTTTATATTGAAGGATTAATTTATCCAAAAGCTTGAATGTTTGATAGTATTTTCAAATACTACAGAGAGTAAAAGCTAAATACCTAGGTCATGTAGTCAAAGTAGTTAAATAACCCCAAATTATAGTGCAGTTCCTGAACCCTATATGCTATAATGGTACAGCAAAGAAGCTGCTATACCAAAGCAAATAGTTTCTGTATAACATGCTCAAAACTAAAGTACTCAAATCAAAACTGGAGAAATAGTGCTGGGCTTGGTTGGAAAAGGATGAAAGAGAGGCAGAGGGACAGCAAAATGCAGAGGGTACAGAGACAAATAAAGCATGAACAGGTGTTTGGCTGCTGGAAACTTGGGAGAGGAAAGTGCAGAGAGTGAGAAACAGGCATATGCGGCTTCACGATGCAAAAACACGGGTGAAGTAGTGGCAACTGCTGTAGCAGGGGGTGGGCTATGCAATTTCCTTGTGTTTATGAGAAGAGTAGGCTTGAAATTCCTATGGCTCACAATGTGTGATGAGTTTGTGTAATAAAGAACAGAGGCTGCTAATCCTAAAATGCCTCACTGCATGAATGGGTATAGGACACCAAAAATCCGCTTAACGAGTAAATAAGGTACAACTAGGGATGGGCAAAGAAGATATTTCAAAATTTTCAATATCTAAAGCATAGCAGCCATTCCAGCTATCCAGGATGTGATGCTGATATTTAGATGCCAATTTTGCCAGCCACAAACTTACATAAAACACAACTAGCTTTTGAAAGCAGTTGAGACATGCTCTCAACTGCTCCATCATGATAGCACCACTATAAGCCAGTACTAATAACTATGAGAATTATGAGTTCTTTTTTTTTTACAGTTTTATCCTTGTGATAAAAAGTTGAACGGGTACTAATAAAAGCAAATAGATAACTACATGTATGCCCATACACGTATTTAATCATTTCTATAAGCTTGACTATTTAGTTCACAAACAGATTGGCTTTAGGCATCAATAAGTTTCCTTCAAATCCTTTGCTCGGCCACTCAGTAGATTAATATTATTACTGAACATTAGAAAGCTAACAAGGGCAGAATAGGAGGCAATAAGCCAATAACAATATTGTTTATCTTGGCTCTTGGATTTCTTTAATGAACAAAATAATTACAGTTTTTATGAGAATGAAATCAAAGCTTCAAATGACTCAAGTGATTACAAATCCAAAACAGCAATAACAGTACATATGCATTTAATTACAAAGATTTACCTTTTTCTTTTCAGATCCACGTTTAATATTGCCTGAGCCAGGCTTACCAGGCAAAGCAGCTCTAGATCTTCTGCAAACTTTTGCCACTGCTGATGAAGCCTATCATTGATTGTTAAAAAAACAAGAATGGAGTATTATTTGTCAACATATAATCAAGCAGGAAAAACATATTAACTCGCTAACTTATATTCATTTGGGATATGATAATTTACATAGATATAATACCAAAATAATTTCACCCAGCACCAGAGGAGAGGAAGTTATAAGTTATTACAATTATAAATGACGGGTGCATATGATAAACTGAAAATTTTTTTAGGTAATACATTAGCTATATTTTTATGTAATAACAAATTCATCACACCCACTGAAGACCCAAAAATCTAGTGAAGAGCCAAAAACAAGTGGGCAACATTTGAAGTACATATGCTAAAAATATGAAAAAGTTGTAACTGCATGCTTCACTTTTGAACACCCCCCCCCCCCCCCCCCAAAAAACACATACACACACAAAAACAACCCTTGGATAAGCTGAAAGTTAGAAATCTAATATCATTGTCTTTAGTAGCTCAAATATAATTCTTTTATTTAGAAAACTTTCCCAATGTCAATTTATGATCCACATATGTTATGATGAGAAAAATATATAGCATGAATCATAACACTGAATCCTTCCCAACTTCAGAAGAGTTAGTACGGTATGTATCATAGTAGTTAATAGCAGATAGCAGTGTGGAACAGCCAGCCCGAAAAACGCTATAGTGGGATGGCCGATGTTTTAATATTATTTATAATAAATATTCTGCTATTAGTTTTATATATTAATTAAATATTAGTATTTGGAAAACTTTTAACAGATTTTACAATGTTTTATGATATATTTTATGATAAAAAGATTTTAAACATTTATTAAAATAAAAAAGATATCACATCATTTAAATAATTTTTATTTGATACTAAACAATAATTAGAAAATATCTCTATTTAAATTCAATTAGAAAATAAAACTTGATTATAAAGCATCTAAATTTGAATTTTGAGTAAAAGAGGTAAGAAAGTTATATGAATAAGGGTCCAATAGTTAAAACTGACCGTCCAAATATAATTTGTCTTGGAAATAAAACACAAGAGTTACAATAGCCAAAAAAAAAAGATGGTGGCGTTTAGAGTTAGGGTTGTGAATTGGGTATCTCTCTTTTCTTACCCACTAACAGTGAGCGCAGCCATGAGAGCAAACAGTCAATGGAAGTTGCAGAATCGCAGTGCAGCACGATTTGCCCACCCTGGCCACCATTTTGGCCGTGAAAAGAACCGTTCCAGCCACGACGGCCAGGTGGGATATGATGATGCTTGGAGGAGCAATAGGGTGCCATGTGTGACGCTCTGGCACAATAGCACCAATATTGCGCACGATTAACTACCATGGTAGGTAATAAATAAATAAATCTTGCTTCTACATGTTTTTTATGATATGCCACAGTCCTAATAGTTGTGGTCCTTAATGTGCATTAGTGTCTTTGAAAAGTCAAAAAACAGTCCATATATATCTTAAACTTTTGAGATATAATTGTTCTAAATTTTGACTTTTGAGATTTTAAGAATGAAAACTCAAATACAGAAGCAGTCTATTAAAAACACATGTATACCAAAGTCCAGAGAAGCCAGACAAGCAAAATGAAGATTTCTCTTCAATCAAGCACATGCATGCCAAAATGAATTTATTCACCATATATCTAAAGGCCAACTCCAGACAAACAAACAAAAGGTCGTACACAAAGCCTTCTTCAATCAATAAAGTTAAGCTCCGAAGTAAATGCACCCTGGAGGAGAACCTAAACATGACACAAAAGACTATGCAGACCCAGAAACATTACCTGCATACCACTGTCAACAGCACGTTTCTGACGAATATATTCCATCAGGGGTGTGACAATAGGTGTTTCCTTGCTGGCCCCTGGAAAAGATACAATATGAGAATGAGACCAATGATACTGAAATTTGTCTTCAGATAAATCCCCATGACCACATTTAGCCTAGAAGCCAGTACTAAGATCCTCTAAAACACATTTAACAATAGAACTAATGTAGAAACAACATACACCACCATAACATTAGGCAACGGCAGATGACCACATAATGTCAGAGACAGAAAAGTGATCATGTTGTTGTTTCTAATGCTTATTTATCAATTCACTTTGAAAGAAGTGTAAATCAAATACAGTTGGTGAACAAATAACTAACCAACTTGCTCAGATTCTTTTCTTTCCAATTGTATCTCTGCACTAGGAAGATGCTCTTGAGGTTTTGCAATTAGTTTGAGGAACTCAAGATAATCTGGATCTGTCCTTATGAATTTTAAAAAAAAAATAATGATAATCATGAATAAAGAGAGCACATGTTGAAGCATTTTACATAAATTAAATTAACATGATATCAACCTTTGAATATAGTCCCTTCACGTCCATCTTTTTTGGCACTTGGCTTTGGAACACGCTGAGAAGGTGCATACTCAACTATCACTTTATGCTGGGCACCTGATTGTACGTACATTCCAGTGTAAAAACGATGTCATTCAAGTGGGTGAAGTGTTAGAGAAATAAAATACAAAAATAAAATACCTCGCTCGTTAACAAAAACGTGTCCATCAAAGAACTCGGCGAACTCGAAAACGTCATCGGGACACTTGAAGTCTATATACGCTCGGGAATGCCTCTGACGCTTGTGACTGCAAATAAGAATAATAATAATAATAATAATAATAATTAGGGTTTTGTTAGGGTTACAGAGAGAACACACAGGTAATGTTTGAATAATTATTACCTGTTGTTGCCGGGACGGAAGGAGAACCAATTGTAGCGAGAAGCGAAGTGAGAATCGATGTGTTGGAAGAGATCGGATTGAGTGAGAGAAGGGGGCAAATGCCTAATCACAACTTTCGTCTTTTCCCTTTCCGAACGGACCTTCATCTTTCTCACCACACCATTCTTATTCTTCTTTTCCTAAGCTCTTTGTCTGCCTTTGTTGATTTCTTTATTTCTTCCTTCCACGAACCAACTCGGCTCAACCCATTAATTTACTACCCAATTCCGAACGTTTCCTAATTCCTAATTCACTCCCTCTCTACCAAGGTATCGTATCAACTTTCTTCTGGAGAAGACGGCTTTAAAAATAAAGCATGTTTTTATATCTCCCAAGTCCTAACAATTAGAGCTTCGTTTTTTAGGAGAGAAAAAAAAATTTACAAAATTTATTTTAAAAATAAAAGAACAATTTTAACATTAAAATGAAAATAAATAATAAAAAAAAATATCGCATCAAATGATTTATTTTCTTATTTTCAATTCTCATATTTTATATTATAGAAATTTTATATTATAGAAAAATCTTATGCATTTATTTTTATATATATTATAATTAATTTGAATATTTACTTTTAAATGATGGAAAACTATAAATTATATACTAAAAAAAGAATAATTTCATATTCATTGAGCAATTTTAGATAAAGGTAAAAAAGACCAATAAAATCAATAATGTCTAAAATTCTCTATATGTTTTTCAATTGAGTTTTTACCTTAATCACTTCCTCTTCTTTCTTCCAATTCTCCCAACAATTTCTTTGTTAAATACCAGAGTCCTCCTTAGCATTCATAAGAGCCTTTAGAATAGCACCCTAGTTATGAGTACATGCAGTCTTAACCAAAGTTGGGTACTCTATATAAGTATATTAGGTAGCTTCAAAACAAAAGGGTTTATCGATCGTCTTTATAATGAGGAAATCCTCTACACCAAAGAAGAAGAGGGTTATGGTTGAAGTGATGAAGAGGAAAAATTTCAACAATTGCCTAATTGGAGCCTTGCTAGGTCTCTTAAAGTGTGATCAAGCTGATTATGGATGTTAATTTCCCTTAATTTGGTTATGTTCTATTTGAACTTCCCTCCAACCTAGTCCAAAGTAATGATATTATAGTCATCTATATTGGTAGCAAACGTAGAGGCTCGATTATGAGAGAGAAGGCACTCTCTCTTTTCTGACAAAACCATGATGTCATTGAAATCATCCATCAACAGTCACAGGTGATGAAAGTAGTTCTCAAGATTTTTAAATGCTCCTAAAAAAATGCTTCTTTCTATCAGATTGGGATGAACATATACTCTTGAGCAAATCCAGGTCCTACCTCCAAAAGATAGCAACAAAGATATGACCTATTTTACAAAGTCCACCACTTGGAACATGAATGGGAACTATTTCCTTTCGAGAGCCCAAAACCCTCAAGAATGGCCTAGAGCCTATTGAATCTTTAAGTGCATATGCTCTAGGTGCTCTCAAAACCTCGAAACACACTAGCAAACTATGTGCAAACTTGAAAAAAAAAAAGAAAAAGAAAAAGATCAAGCGAATACCTTCAAACTATCTTATGAAGGTGACACTAGTTTCTTTTGACAGCGATGCCCCTAACATTCCTTTTGATTATCATACAATCTTTGAATATGTCTAAGGCGTTTATGTTTCTTGTCTCCTTCCTTGCATTGTGGACCCTCTGGTGCGTTAATCATCTTCCCGTGATTATGGGATTCTTCGCATAAATAAATATTCTTTCCAACAGTTACAATATTTTGACCCTCATCAATCTTGAAATAAATATCATGTAATATATGATACTGATTATGTTTGATATTCTTTCTCTTTAACCCTTAGATCTCCTTGGCCTTTTTCTCTAGTAGGATTTGTGTCATTATTTTTCATAACATTCTTTATATTTTGCACCATTAACCACTCTTCATGAAGCATATCCCCCAATGTTTTCGCCCGTATTAATTGCATTAGGTTTTTGGTCAAGTTGTTGGTTCATTTCATGCTCCATTTTTGCCTCTATCGTTGGTGGCGGCGAAGCCACCTAGATCACCAGATTTGCGGGGACTACCTTTCGGCAAGATGAAACAGCATTCCCATAGCCACCGAAACTCGCACACAACAAATGCAAATATTTATATTCCACTTTGAACCAATGCACTTCGAACCATACTTTCCCCACCACTTATTCATCTAAATTTATCTATACAGTATCCTTGCAAACTTTCCTCTTGGCACATCAATTATCCTCAAGTCCACCTTTACCAGTCTACCCACTACTATTGCCAAGGATAAAAAGACATTATCATCATAGTATTCCATTCCTAGATTGGGAAAGCGAATCTAGATAAAAAAATTTATATCAATTTTTACCTCTAGTGAAATGAAGTTTGTAACCCATTCTGGTACTGCTAAGTAATGACAAAAAATTTAACCATGGGCCTTCAGAAGTTGCCTTTTCTCGATCAGTAAGCAAATCGAGCTTGACTAAACGAAGCCACGCCCAATATACATGATATTGAATCCTCCCACTAACTTTCGTACAAACTTCAACTTGACCTTAATGGTAAGGAAATAAGGAGTCCCATTGATTTTCCTATAAGTTTCATGATGATTGCATCTTGACTAGTTGCTCTAAATGATTACACCATATTTTCATCAATATAACAATGCAACTTCAGTTTTATTGCCATCCACGTACTCAATCTTAAACAAGTTATGACCAATGAGATCAGTCTTCTCTCTTCTTTGAACAGGATCATTTTCTCCTAACACCTTGTCACGAAACGAAAATAAATGTGTTGGTTGATGATGGTTGAGTAAGCGTTTTTTCTCTCCCAAGAAACCTCTTTCATTTCTCTGATCTTTCAACACTACGTTCTTCCTTAGAATGTAATCCCTAAATATTTCTAACTCTTCTAAAAAAGAAGAAACATCTTATTTATTTCAAAACTTTTATTCTTTCATTCATTGTACAACTAAGAGACATTCTTCACATTTATTAGTTATCAATATTAAACCAACCTCGAATATCTTTAAGTAGATTTTTTTTAAGAATCTAAAGATTGAAGCCTAAACTGGTTTGGAAAATAATACTTTGAATATTAAGTTTATATATGCTTGTCAAATAATACTTGAAGTTGAATAGTGAGGTATAATTTTTTTATAAAGTAAATGATATAGTATGTGAAATCCTTGAGTTGTCGTTAGCCAAGGATTGAATGTAATATTGGGTTTGTGAGAGTGAACTAATTTATGGGAATATTGATTTATCTTTGTTTTATCTCTTATTTTTATAACTAACTATTATGGGAATATTATTTTGAGATTTTATATTTGGTCTGGGCATCATTTTTTGGAAATCAATCACTTGATAAGCTTATATATATATATATGAATGCAATGGAGAGCATATTGGATGATCTAAGCCTTTTATTGAAGACAAAGTTATTTCGAAAGCTACCGAGCAATAAAAAACAATATTCAAGAGACATTATGCTTATAATTAATGTTGTTGCATGTTGATCATGTAAATTAAATAAGAAAGAACAAGTCATTTATACTAAAGGTAAAATGCATCTAGACCATTTTACCATAAGGGCTATTTTGAGTTAGTGAAAACATCCACTCTAGTATAGAAAACGTATATTGCAACACATTCACGATGCTTACATGTGTCAGACAAACAATAAAGTTGATTAATTGATCACTATAAGGGGTTAAATAATGACACACAAACTGACTTGGCTTTTCCTACATAAATAAAAACTTGCTTCTGGTTTGATATTCTCAAACTACAACTTAGATTTCAGAAGCTAAGTAAGGAGCAAGGATATCCATCTTCTTAAGTACTTGGACCAAAATAACAATCTAACATAGAATCTTCAAGTTTATAGCAATGGAAAGTTGCATTTGAAAATCACTTTTAAAAAACAACAAAATCTATTATGACAAATTTTGGTTTTTGCTATAGTGAAAACTAGCTAGATGTTGCTTCTAAAGATTAAAACAATTTTGTAAATATCTTTTAAAGAATGACCAAATTTACACTTATATAAACTTGAGGGTTTTTCAAAACTTAACAAGAATATATGCAACAAACATATAAGCAAGAGAAATAATAAAGAAGGATACAACACATAGAGAATTAACATTGATTCACCCAACTTGGATTACATCTAGTACCTACATCTTTAAGATTTTCCACTAAGACTAACCATTCTTACAACTAGTATTCTCTCTTTTAAAGCCTCCATAGGCTTAACACCCCTTAGTATTTTTTTTCCTAGCCTTTGAAGACTAACTCTTCACCTAGTTTCTTAACCTCTACAGGTTCCACTTCATATTCCTTACTAGTCTCTACAAGCTACACTTCACCTAGTATTCTCTAAGTCTTCACTAGTATTTTTTAAGGCTTTGCAGGCTTTACACCCAAGTATTATTACAAGTTTATCTAAGATCAAACCTAAAACAACAAATGTTGTGTTCACGCAACTTAAGAAGTTAGTGATGAATGTAACTTGAAACACATTGTCACATGAAGAAAAACACAAAATATTGTATAAAAATGGTGAAAATGCATTATTATATAATAAATATATGGTGAAGATAATTTAAAATTAGGGTTAAAAAAATAATAAAGATAAGATGAAAATAAGATTTTAGATAGGATTTAAAGAACACTAATGATAGAATAAAAATAAGACTAACAAACATGAGTATAAGATAAACGTTTATCATCTTTTTTTTTTATTTCTCATCAACTATCTTAATTCTTAAGTGATATTTTATTGAAAAATATATACTTATTCTGAAAGTGTATCTTTAGAACTATGATCAAAATAGGTGTACTTCTTTAAGAAAAAGGTATAATGGATAGTTGAGGGGTAGAAAGAGGGTATGTGGTGTACTTAAAAAAAAAAGAGTGTAAATAGCAAGAACCATAGTGAGCATGCCAACAAAAAATTGATCTGGACTTAATAATGAAAACTAGTATGTCCTATTAGGTGATATTGGGTACCATAAGACATATTTGTGGTTCCCAAAATACCAAATCAATAAATTGTGTTCCTCTTTTTGTTTGAAAAGAAAATGAAGATAATTTGGTTGAAAAAGATCATTAAACCAATTGTTAATGATCACTATTAGATTTCATTGCATTTATTTGATGAAATATGAATTTAGGTATTCCTTTAAACCTTCTCAATAATGTGATGTAATGTGTTTTGATGCTCATTTGATATTTTATGAAGTCTATTAAAATTCTAACAAGTGATATTAAATCGAGTGGCCGTTATTATTAGATTATTGAGATTTTGTAGTTGTTTGATTCTTATTATACCTGGATCGATTAATTGGTTATATGAATCATAATTTTTTGGGGACAATACATATGAGTTGTTGACAAATTCATAAATTGCTATGCTTGATATTAGGTTTGAATTCAGTTGTATTTTGTTTTTCGCCATCACTTTTGGTTTTGAACACCACTTTTATTTGTTGTGTGTGCTTAATTACATATTGGCTTTATATTTCAGGAAGTTTTGCCTAATTTTTTTATTGTCGTTAGTTATGTGTTTGAGATAAAATCCAAGAGAAAGAATGGAAGAAATTAGTGAGCAAAGGTTAAGTTGATATCATTAAGCAATGAGTTTGAAGAGCTCTGAAGTGAACACGTGAAGAATGAAACTGATTCAAAGAGCAAATTGATTCTTATATACATTGCTAAATGTTTGGTACCAATGTAAAGGAGTAGAATATTCGTCGTTTGGGCGGTTAGAATTATCGACGGAATTCCATGAGTCAAGCTTTAGTATGGCCACCTTACAAGGATTTTGATTCTTAATTATAAAGTAAGTGATTACCACAAAGGATGAAAGTGAGAGGTAGAGTGAATGTTGTAGCCCAAATGGCCATATCAGACTCAAGAGAGGGTGAATGAAGTTTGTTAAAACAATTTTCGTAAACCAATTTTCTCAATTAAGTTCGTGATATATATATATATATATATATATATATATATATATATATATATATATATATATATATATATATTATAAAGAGGAGAAAGCCTTAGAATGATTCAGTTAATGACGAATATTGAAAACCAAAATAAAGAAACACAATAAACAAATAGAAATATTCAATTATAAAAAAAGATAAAGGGATGGAGAAAAGCATACCACATATTTATAATGATTGAATTTCTACCATTGTGAGTTGTGACCTATATTAAGTCCCTAAGTTGCGTTTGAGAATTTCTCCACTATCAAATTAAAGTATTACAAAAGTAAGCATTTTATAATCTAAGAAACTCACCTTGAAAACCCAATCGCAGAATGCCTCACTCTATTTCATTCTAATTTACATCAGATCGAGTTTAAGTTATTTAAAATCCAAAGTAATGAAACAACAATAGGTTCATGAGTTGGATGGTTCTTTGCTTTTGGATATGAAACCCAAACAAGACCAACTTGAAGATCATAGGATTGGTTTGGGTTAAGTATAGTCAGGTTAAGTAATTAAATGTTAATGAATTCTGGAAATTAAAAAAAAAATAGTGTTAGTGCCATCTTCATCACTCTATTATTCTCTCTTTCACTGTGGATTGCCAAAGGTCTCCTGACCCAATGGATAGCTTGTTTTGAAAATGAAAGTGGTTTAAGTTTTATGGTTTTGAAAAGCTTTATTTTTTTATGAAAAAAGAATTATATATTGATAGTGTAAATTTTTTTTATACCGTAATTTAATCACAACTTATCATATATAATAAATTTATTAATTTAATTTTTATCATAATTACTTTAAAATTCTTATTAATGACAAATTATAACTGAGCCAATAGTGTAAAATTAAAATACTCTATATTATTAGTGATAGTTAAGTAGAAGTGTTCTTAACACTTACAATGGAAAAATTAAGATTTATTTTGTATTCAATATATACCACAATAATAAATAGAAAAAAAATAGATTCGTATACCTAGATATACATTCTTGAAGCAATAATTTTTCTTCAATCATGCGAAAACTCTACATATATCCATATCAAAACCAAAATGTTATCAATCCTTTGATGATTGGAACTCTAAAGAGCAAATCATCTTTCTACTTTTCAAATCTAAAACTAGATTTGGAACTTTTCTAGATTGTGTGTTGACTCATTAAATGCTTCTATTTATAATGTTAAAAAGATATGAATTTGGGTCTTTTTTAAAGAAAAAAATGAAATATTTTATTTAAAATAATTTCATATCTCTTTATCTTTATAAAAATAAAAATACCTCATATCTTTTGTTTTAAAAAACTTTTCATATAAGATAAAGATAATTCACAATTAATTATATAACTATTTGCATTGCTTTCTATTTAGGTCAACATGTTGAATTTGGACTCATTATCAGGGCAAAATGGGTTCAATGTGTAGTCCAAATTAAAACAATTTTTAAAATCCAATATAACATAAAAAATACCAATTGTAAGTTTTCTCTTAATTTGGTTACACGATATGGAATAAAATTGTTTAGAAATCATTTAACCTCTCTTTAACTCTATAAAGTGATATTATTCAATTATCTAATTTACTGTATATTGAAGGTTTTATATGACCCTTTATTGGAAGACAAAATTTAAAAAAAAAATGTATTTTTATGCACTTGGTGAAAGAATAAGATTGCTTATTTATATATATTAGAATTAGAACTAGCTAGAAGACCCGGGCTCTTTGTCAATAATAGTTGTACCATAATATTCTTTATGTCATAAATATAAATTACTTTCTAAAATTTTTTTTTCGGTATATGTATGTTCAATTAATAAAATAAAAAGTGATTCATATAATGTCATAATCATAGCTTAGTGTCTTCAAACACAACTCTACTTTTTAATTATTATTTCTAACATATTGTTATGATATCATACAATCATTAAACATAAGTATCCATAATCCATAATTCATATGTAATGTATATAGATCATTTGGTCTAGTTAATGAGCAATCAAAAGAGTAGTAATAATAATGCATTTAGCCTCCGGCTAATTGGATAGATAGTTATAGGCTATAGCGAAGATCATATTATTGATCACCTGCATCCACAAAAAAGTCACAAAACAAGAAGAGGAGAAAAGAAGTCAGAAGTAAAATAGTAGTAAAATTATTATTCAAATAAAACTTGTATATTTCAATGAGGGAATAACGTACGACGACAAAATTCAAAGTTTCAAAATCAAGTATATATGTTGTGGACAGATTATGCAGCGTAATTTCAATTATTAAAAGTTAGTTAATTATAAGCTGCAAAATTAAAGTTGAAAAATACTTTTTAGTTAAAAGTTGTTAATTTAACTTATTAAAATATAAATATTTGATAAAATTAATCATTAAAATGATATAAAAGGATATGTTGTATATTAACCAATTTTTTTAATGATGATAAATTAATTAGTTAAACCTTATAATTAATAAAAATTTCTATTTAATAAACATGCATGTATATATATGTCTTTTGAAAGTTTCCTTTTAGTAGAAGAAAAATGTTAATGGAGATATGAAAAGTAGTAATATACGGGAATCAAAATGGAAAAAAGAAATCATTGGAGAGATGAATCTGTTTAGATCGGAAATGAAGAAAGTAGAAGCTAGGGGCGCAATTACCCAAGATGAAGAATCTTCTTATCTGTCTGAGGGTAAACAGTTCCACCGTCCAACATGTTTGGATTGAAGAAGTTACGGGAAGCTAATGCCTGAATGACATTCAGTTCTGGTCCAGAAACCATGTTTACTTGCTGAATCCTCTCAACGTCAGTTATCTAAATTTGGAAGTGAAATTCATTACTATAGTCATAACAATTTCGTCAGTTATCTAAATTTGGTCCAGAAATTCATTGCTAATGTATAAAGGGCAAAATAAATTCTTTGCAATCAAGAACTAATATTAATTTCTGAAGGAAAACGAGGGTCTGTTTCATCAAATATTTTAACAATTTTTCATTTTATTTTAGAATATATACTATACCTTTAGTGTAAAAATAAATTAAAAAAAATGTATCCTTACCTTTCTTTTACTTCATTTTTCTCTTTATTTCTTTCTTTAGTTACATTATATTATCTACCATATCCTTCACTTCTCTCTTTTTCCTTTGTATCTCACTAGATATACATCTATTGGCTGCATACCAATCATTTTCCAAAATCAATTTGACGTGTTCGATGAACTCTTGGAGAAGTACTAAGATATATTATAAACCATTAATTCTTTCTATTACAATTTCTCACAAAGAAATTTTGATTTACCAAAATTTTGTGCAATATTATACTCACACACCTTACTGGCTTACTCAACCAAACCCCCTTCCTAACTGACAATTTAATTCTTTCGCTCTGAATACTCATATTAACAAAATAATAAATTGTTAATTCATCCTTTTCATAAAAA
The DNA here is from genome assembly GCF_000004515.6 of Glycine max. Classification (NCBI taxonomy): domain Eukaryota; kingdom Viridiplantae; phylum Streptophyta; class Magnoliopsida; order Fabales; family Fabaceae; genus Glycine; species Glycine max. The sequence goes on from NC_016091.4 coordinate 51,151,822, forward strand.
AGTTGTTGATTCATACTTACTTACCAAAAATGCGTTGTTTTAAATATTAAAATCTAAAATATATAATGAATTAAACAAAATTACTAAAAAGTAATTAATGGCTAGATAAATGGTTTTACTCTATTTAGAATGAATATTATACCTTTGCCTAGGTATTTGAAGGGAGAAGAAAAGAAAATTCTATCTACTTACCTTAGTCCGGAGGCAAAGATTTTCATTTTCCAGCTCAATCTCCTAACCAATAATGCATGCTATCAGTTGCCAATTAGATTAATTAATCAACGATAATATATAACAATTTTTGGTGGGAGAGATATAAAAATACTTCTTCCTCTCCCCTCTATAAAAAGAAAAAGAAATGACAAATATTAAAGGTTGAAGACTTAGTTCATGAATTACCCTTTTCTGAAAGTATTCAATTTCAGCCAATAGCATCTCATGCTGTTGTAGTTAGAGAAAAAAGAGGAACAAAAACAATATTAGCAAATGGCCACCTAAAAGATTCAATCATGTTATCATTCAATACATAATAATCACTTTCATGTAAGAAAGGAAAATTGTGATCAGAAAAGGTGAGTTTATATATGTGTAATTTATTTTTCTTTATACGTTTATTATAAAACTCGTTAGACAATACAGATTTTAAAGAAACCAAAATAATCATTTTTCTAGTGGGAAAATCTCAATTAAAAGTTAGAACTAGCTTTAGCTTTAGAAATATTAATGCCAAATTATGTCACGTTTGAGTATTGCAAATTATTAGTTCATGATCATGATCATCAATTAATTACATGCTATTGCAACATTTGCATCTTACTTTCTTAGATCTGATTCTAGTGATTCCTCTTTCAAGTCTATTCTCCAACTGCTTAAGTTCCTTCACAGTCAGTGTGCTCAAGGCATCACCCATCAGGTGCCTACAAAAGGTATCAGAGGGAAAATAAATCATTAATTATATATATATATATATATATATATATATATATATATATATATATATATATATAGCTGCATCAGGCTTTTTAGTATACCTAAAAAGCAAAACAAGCATCAGACCCATTATAGTTTTGTCTGAAATAAAGTTCACAATATCTGTACATTGTTTTGCTTACAATATAATAATAATAATAATAATAAAATCACCTGTTAGAATTTTGCAGCATCTGTATTTGCTGTCGCAGCTTAGCAGATTCTTGTTGATAATACTGTTTTCCATAGTTTTACAATGATACAAAAAGAGAACAAGATAGATAATATTATTAACGTGTATCATTGTAAAACTAAATTGTGCATAATCTAAAAAACATAAAACTGAACCAATTCAAACTATTTCACAGGTTAATTTCCCAATCACTTGTTTCAGAGTTCTTTCCCTTTGGTTTGGAAATAGGTAACTATATATTAATTTTTCTGTTCAGTAAAAATAAAAATGCATGTGATTACCTGAGCATTGATTTCTGTGGTAGTGCTCGCACTTGAATGATCCGAACAGGCTTTTTTGTACCTCTCTATGGTTGATCTTATGCTGTAATCATAAAGGCCAAAAAAATAAAAAAGAATGAACGATTAGTTACACGGAGGAGTTCATTTGCATAAAATATACATTATTCAGTATTTACATTGTTATTCATACTTTCACTTCATTAGTCACTAGCTATAGGGGGTTGGAAGGACTTAGATATTTTTAGGTCTGATTCGCTTATTCAAGTAATTATATTAAACTCCGCTATGAGAAGTTTCTTTTTAGATTAACTAAGATCTGAATCACTTATCACATAGTTGGTTTAATTGAACTCATAGACACTTGAAAAGTTGCAAGCTAAAATATAATTAACATGTCAGACTATGAAATAGACAGTTCAAATATTTAATATAAAGAAAAAAAAAGAAAATTATTGTCGAAAGAGGTCAAGAAGTGCTCTCATTTTTATAGGGGAAGAACTTGTTAGCAACTTAATTGCTACATAGAAATTATATCAACCAATATAAAGAAGAAATAGATCAAAGAGAACCGTGCCAATTACTTTTTTTTTTTATTTTTAAATTCACCCGTGCCAATTACTCTAGCTAGAGAAGAGTATGACTAAGACATAATTTTGATATCCAAAATATTCAGAGTCGCATTTTTTCTAGTTTGCAAAATCCCATTTAGCTAAATTTAAATAGATGAAACTTCTGTGAACCATAAAATCGCCCAGATTTTCTTTATTTCAATCTCTCTAATTTTTTCTCTTGTGTATCTGGATGTTTGCGTGTGTCTGTCCATCTTAACAATCATATATTAGTCTCAAAGAAAGATGCATAAGTCTTAAAAAGTTACAAGAGCCAGTCAAATATGAAGCTGTAGTTGATTATGGCCACAATAGTGATAATTTATATTATATTATATATAAGTTAAATAAATTATTAATTCCTTAACCTTTTTATATTTCAATTTTTAGTCCGTCGGAATTTTTTATACAACTTTTAATTTTTTTTATTAATTTTCTGTCAATAATTTTAGTATTTATAATTTTTTTACTTATTTTTAGTCTCTTATTTATTTTTATTATTTAAAATTAGTTCTTGTTTTACTAATTTTTAGTCTCTAATTTATTTTATATTTGAGAGACTATTTTTTAACAATATAAATAAATAAAGGATTAAAAATAAACAAAAAGTTTTGGAAAGAATAAAAATGATGAAAAAAAAATTAATAAAAGACTAAAATTTGACAAAAATATTTGAAGGACTAAAAATTTTAGTATGAAAAAAAATTGAGGAACTCAAAACTTAATTAATCCTTATATTATCTATTCGATCACCATAGGGGCCTTTGTTCAAAGTTGAGCTGATAAATAAATTTGTTTTACAGTAGGGGAATTTAATCATTATGCAGTAATATGTTAATTAGAATAAGTTGTCATAACAAAAAAATTTTAAAAAAAAGTCATGTTGCAACAAAAAATAAGCTAGGATCATCACTAATTAATTGTACGCTTTAAACTGTATTTCATAAGTTATAAACCCTAACTCAAATAGCAAAACTTATATATATATATATATATATATACAATTGATGTTTGAAACAATGGTGGTGTTGTGTGTGCTCTCGTGGTAGTTGTCTCATCATTGTCTCATTCTCATGACATCGATCAACTGCGGAAAGATTTCGTGTTGGAGCCGGAAACAACAACCATTAGCAGCTGCGTTTTGAATACGATCACTAATGTAAGTGTAAACGTCACGTTCCACTTAATTAATTAGTGTTTTTCTCTTTTTCTTTTCTAATTTGATTTGTTACCTTTGGATGCATGATTTCGTTTAATCCGTACAAGCTAGCGAGAAGAGATTGCATTGTTTGTTATTGTATTTAACTTTGGTATTTATGAGAATTATGACTAAACAGCTTTTGTATTAAAAATATTTACTTGGAAGAGTTGGATTGTAGGGGTTTAAATTTATAAAATTCTTTGTTATCTTATAGGTTAGAAATCCATATTCTTACATTTTATAAGTTGGGTCAAAAACCGATTATATCTTGAGCTGACTTATTTGTGATTATAGGTTAACCTATAATCACAAATAATATTTTTTATTAGTAGAAAATAAAAATTGATTAATTAGGGTACTAGGATACTTAATTAAGTACATGATATCTTTCACTCAACACAATCAACGAATAGGCTAAACTATACACAAATTTTGTCCATTGAACCCTTATAATATTTTTGAGGTCAATTGATGCAAAAGGAACTTGTAGAGGATAAACGTACAATCATGCATGTGGACATGAAACTCGCTTTTTTTTGTTATCTTTTATATCTTTTTTCCGTTTAAAACTTAACCTGATCAATGAGAGACTGAGACAAAAGGACAATGACTCTGGACAAAAGAGAGAAGAGAAAAGTGTTTTTTCACTGAAGAAGGCAAAGAAGTTTGAGCAAGCAAATTGGATTTCAGAGAAATTTGAATGAGAATTGAGATGGGAGCGCAAGTGATTTATAATTTATTGACCGAAACCTTTTGTGTTTACTTTTCTCTCTCTCTCTCTCTCTCTCTATATATATATATATATGCACAGATTCTCATGTCTTAATTATCACTTTAAAGGAAAGAAATAGAAGAGCCATGAGAAGCAGAGATCGGCTCGGTTCTCTCTTGGTGCAACTTATTGGATCTGACTCACTGATCAGTGCATGTCTCTTACAATTTTATCTGTTGGCCATATCTTAGTAGGTGAGTCAAATTTAGTGTACTTATTAGTTTTAAAAAACAAGTAGTTAAAATTTATGAACCACTAGTCCATTTAATTAATGAAGCCTAAAGTTGAAAAAAGTTAGAATTAATTAAGTTTTTATTTCCTAACTTTTTTAGATTTTAATTTTTAGTTTTTAAAATTTTTTACACAATTTTTATTTTTACATTAATTTTAGTTCTTCTAAAAAATTTATTCATTTTTAATTTCTTGTTTATTTTTATAGTTCAAAATTAATTTTTATTTTGAAAAAAAATAAACGAGAAACTAAAAATAGATAAAAAAAAATTTAGAAAAGCTAAAAATAATAAAAAAACTAAAAATGTCAAAAATATTTTGAGAGATAAAAATTATAATATAAAAAATTAAAAACTTAATTAACTAAAAGTTAACATGATGTAACTTAAATTCGTAGTCTAGAATATTATATAGTGATACTCTTTTGCAATATGTGATCTACAATTAAATGTTGACCGACACCGTACTCGTGTAGTATATGTTTTAAACAATGTTATTGGAAATCCTATACAAACTCCAGTGTTTCACCGTTTTCATGCAAAACCGTGCAAGGGAAAATAAAAGGTTCTATAAGCTTTTAGCTAGAGAGAACCAAACCCTAACTAAGGGTACATACAACTGAAATCATCACTCTCTGTCACTTCAACATGAACAGAGAAGAAGAGAAGGGTAGCCGAAAGTGGAAGCAGAAAAAGACAAGTTTTGATACAAGAAGATATATATAATAAAACGCATAGTAATAACTGCACTGCTATATATGCATTCTCATTACAACTTACAAGGTCTGAGCTTTTGGTTCAAAGGGACTGAAGTTGCAGGTCAACATCATCATTAAATCATGACTACACATGATCCACTATTTTAACTATTTCTTTTTTCATTATTTATTTCAAACTTTTCTAGAAATTAATTAATTTTGGAAGCTGCTAATTGTAATGAAAGCCTTTAATAAGTAATATATGTGTCCTTTAAATAAGCATGTTTGTTGTTTGGTTGCGACAAATCTCGGAAGATTAATTATGTTTGTAGGAAAATGTTCTTTTTGATCGTAATTATTAAACTTTTTCTAATACAAAATAGATTCATCCAAATCCTAATACATATACTACATGTGTTAATCACGAGAGCCTAATGTTTTGGTGTAAAAGTAAATCAAGGCTTTGTATGAGTTCAATTTTTCTTACTTCGAAACGAACCGAAAGTAGTGATTAACTTTATTTTCTTTTTGTTGGATATACCATATAAATTATGAGAATATAAGGGACATTCCAATTTACATATATTTAAAAATTATAAATTTTTTCTCATACCAACATATTGCTTAATAGACCAATAATAATATTATTAATAAAAACAACCAAATGAACTGATAATCAATTAATCATAATTAACCAAAACCTTATTTTAATAAAGTCGATCTATTTGTAGCAATTGACATTAAAAAATTTACTGGGCCCTCTTATCGTCATTCTACCTTCGCTTTTATTTTGGTATCGATTTACATATATATGACCTCAAATATGAGTAAAAGTTTTTTTTTTTTTAGAGGAAATATGAGTAAAAGGAAATTAACTAGTAAAAACGATGTAATATTAACGTAAAACAATCATTTCATTGAATACTAAATAAACTGGTTCAGTAAAACAAATTGCCTTGAAATGAACATCTACCCAAATAGAATAAGGTTACAAAATTAGAAGCTTCCAATTATTATAATAAATGATACGCTAAGCTTTAAGATCTTGGAATTTAGTAATGAGTGCTTTTAATGCATATATTAGTTAAAAAATTAAAACTGAAACTAAAAAAAAACATTTAGTATTTTGAAAACTAAAAAATAGTATTTAATATACTTCCTTTTTTAAGTAATTAATTAGAAGTAAAAAAAGAATATTAAGCCCAATTAAACCTTAATTACTAGTCAGCATAAACCCTAAGTTTCTTTACAAGTTAAATAATTGCTTCCAACTAATTAGGGATATAGAAGATAGTAGAACACTAATTTATTTATTTTTCCCAATTAGGGAGTCCTAGCTAGTTCACTGGCACACATTTTAATTTCGTATATATCCAACAAGTAATGGCAACTTATTGTAATAATGTAATCATTAATTAATTAACCATTTTAATTATAACAGATGACGAGTTTCTGCAGTTCCAATTATTAGTTCAGCTGAAAAAGAATTTCTTTGAGAAATAACAGATCGACCACAGTCATGCAAATTAAAGTGTACATAAATATATACTGGGGTTGCAAAACTTGTGATGAAAACATTTGCATTCTACTGAGGAGGAAACGTGAATCAGAAAGAGGTTATATTAATTATGTGGTTGATTCTTAAACTTTTTTTGACAACCAAATGAAGAGAACAATAGAAATGAATTAAGGAAGGACTCACTTGTTGTTGGAATACTCATAGAGACGGCCACGGCTGGAGAAGACGATGAGGGAAACTTCAGCATCACACAGCACTGACAGCTCATAAGCTTTCTTCAGAAGCCCATTTCTTCTCTTGCAGAAGGTCACTTGCCGATTTGTTGTGTTCTCGATTCTTTTGATTTCGATCTTCCCCCTTCCCATTCTTCAACTCCTTCTTAAAGAGAAAGAAAAATTACTATAAGAGACAATATATAGAATAGATCATAGAAAACAAATTAAGCAGATCGAACACATATAATCCAAAACTAGCTAGATCTAATATTATCAACTCCGACTGAGATCTTACTTGGATGAAAGAAAGTTCAAAGATAAGGAATTATAACTTGATATGTGAGAAGTTGTGTGCATATATAGCTAAATAGGGTAAAGGCACATATATATTCTTTTAGTTTCAGATGAAAATTGAGAACAAGATCTAAGATAATAAAAAAGATTTGGAGACAGTGCATTACTTGTAGCTAGCCCCTTTAATTTTATGAAAGCCAGATCTTTTTATCAGTCTTTTTGTTTGCATATATGTGTCAGTGCTTTTGAGTTTTGAAGCTCGCTAGCTCCTCTTTCTTTGCCCTTATATGAAAATAACAAAATTCACCCACTCCCTCTAGGGTGTGAAGTGATGCATCTTCTCAACTTGGAAGAAATTAGACCAAAGACGACCCTTTTTGTTTTAACAAAAAACTATGCAAGTCTAAGCACAAGAATGATATCAGACTCAGATCCTTCATAGATGTGTCAATTCTATTTTTTCTTTTCTGGAGTCAAGGAAACAAGAGATCTTGTAAAAGGGTATGTATATATACACTAGCTCAAATGAAAGATTATAACTTATAACACTTTTCAAGGAGAAACAACTTCGTTGATCATCAGAAAACGAGCTGGAGAGCGAAATATTGAAAAAGATCTTGAAGCAAGGAAAAAAAAAACTTTGTTTGTAAGCATGTATGTGTCAGTGCTTTTGAATCCCTCGTGAAGTGCATCGATCTTCTCAGCTCGAAGAAATTAGACCAAAGACCTTTTGTTTTAGCACAAGAAGATGCATAAGTCTGAGAACAAAAAGATCAGACTCATAAAAAACGAAGTATAGGAAAATGATCGAGCTTGCGATGAGTTTTTTCTTTCATGAGATGAAGGCTTAATTATATTATATGATGAAGAACACAATAATGAATTAATATTAAAAAGAAAAAAAGAAAACTACAGACCTGGCCTGGCTGGCTTCTCGATCAGCTTTGGGAAAAATTTCTAATCCAAAGAAATGAAACTTCGCTATAGACTTTCTTCCACTTCCATCCCTCCTATTTATAGCCCTTACTTTGTTTGTGTATGTGCTTGAGAGAGAGACAGACAGAGAGAGACAGACAGAGAGAGAGAGACAGGAGAGAGGACCAGCTAAGCTTGAATGGCTTTTTTTCCCAAACCAAGTACTCGACGTGAATGTTTTAGCTAAACAATGCATCTTTCCAGGTGCAACTTAGCACCATAAACAACAATTTTTGTTTGCTTTTAGATTTTCAAATTTCCTACCATTACATAGACCAGGCTTTTAATTATATAACTTCGCTGTAAATGTTTATTTATATTTTTAATAATGTATTATGTGTTAAAATAAAATGTCAATTTAATGAAGTATCGATCAAATCTCATTGTCATCATTATAAATAAAAAATAATCATCACAAATCTAATAGATAATTACATAATTTTTTAAGTTAATTTATTTTATCTTAATCCTCTTGACAATAAAATCTAATTAAGAATTATTTAAATCAAATTTAGATATTATTCGAACATTTAATCTTAATTTTAATCTATTAATCATTTAATTTATCTCACAAGAACTTTAAATGTAATTATTATATTTATAAAATTTAATATTTGTAAAGTTATATATATATATATATATATATAAAAGGTTAATTAGTTAGGATATTTTATGGGATTTAGGGAGAAATAATACAAAAGGTCCTATTATATACAAGACATTTAAAATAAAAATGAATATTTCATAAAAAATACACAATTAATTTATTAAATATAATGCGTTTTAAATAATATAGTTTTAAAAAGTGTATTTCAAAAAGATATATCATATTTTTCATTCAATTTACTTTTATGCTATTATTTATTATTGAAAAAATATTTTTACTTTTTAAGATTGTTGCTTATCACTTGCAAAACAAATACATAACTATCATAAAAAGTATTTTTTAAAATACTCTAAGATAAAAAAATCAATAATGATAATCAACATTATCACCTTGGGTGTTTAAATGATAATCTTATGGCTATTAACTTTGTTTTTCAATTTTATTCTCATTAATTTATTTAAATTTCTTTTTACGTTACCTTTTTATTTCAGTTTAAAAACTAGTTCTTTGCCTATTTTATCACACACACACGCTGAATTATTAACAAATGTTACAAAATTGAGAGTTTAAAAACATAGAGTTTTGAAAACTTACACTATAAATTATTTTGATTGAGAAGTCAAGAAAATAAACCATCCAAAAATTAATTAATTATTTTTCCTTTTAAAGTTATTCTTTTTGTAAAAGTGTTTATATATAATTAAAATTTATAATATAGAAATATCTTTCAATACTTACATTATAATTTAGATTTATAATTAATAAATTAAATTATAATATAAGGTCATTTTTAAATATGATAATTTGTTTTAAAAAAATATAGAAATTTAATTTAGAAATAAATATAAAAGGGAGAATATTGAAAAAGGTAAACAGGTAAGAAATTCAAATATACATATAAAGATAAAAAAAAAAGATAGTCTGAGATAATTGATTTTTTTGGCTAATTGTAGAGATTGTATGTAAAATACATCTCTAAAGGAGAAAAATATATTAAGAATATTTAACTGAGAGAATGATAAAAATAAGAGTTTCATTATATTATAAATTTTATAATATAGATATAAATTTTATTTAATTGTTTTTCAAAGTTTGGACCACTAACATATCCCTAGTCCCCACTTCCCTACAGAGAATCTATGATTTTCAGTCAAATAAATTGTGCAGGTGCCAAAAATTCGGACCATTCATGTAATTGAGTTATGGGTTAACAAAGATAAAAGTAAGATATATAGTTTCATATTATTAATTGATTTTTTGGCTAATTATAGAGATAGGATGTAAAATACATCTAAAGGAAAAAATATTGAAAATATTTGATTGAGAGAATAATAAGAATTGAATAAGACTTTCATTATTATAACATAAATATATATAAATTTTGTTTACATGGGTTTCATAGTTTGGATGACTAACATAAACCTACTGCCCTGGCCTGCAGAGAATATCTATCATTTTCAGTCTAATAAAGTGTGCAGGTGCCAAAAATTTGGACCATTCATACAATGGAGTTTATGGATTAATTTGAAATTTGAACGGACATAACACAAGGACTCCCTAGGTGCGCAGCAGTTATTGTATTTATTAGGATTGGTCAATCTTTACATGACATAACACTACATTTTTTAACCATATAAAAAATAATTAATTATGCATCCCATAGAGATTAACCATATAATCATATTTTAATTTATAAAGATATTAATTAAGTATCATGTAAAAATTGGTCGGAAACACGTACTCGAGGCATAGAATAGTTTTTCCGACAGGGTGACCCGGGTTGGTTTAGGTTAGGGTTTTAAATTTTAATTGGATTTTCGATGCTTTCCACATATCGTGCACTATACAGGTTAATTAAACAAAGATGTGGAATTGGGTCATTTCACGTTATCTTCTCTTAGGTTATATATATTGGGGTGGTACAAACTGTGCTAGTGAAAACCCTTCACAATGCACACTTAACAGATTCAATGCCCCAATGCATAGAACTAAAACATAACCTGAAAATAGAGAAGGAGCACAGAAAATAAAAATTATTGAAAAGACAAAGATTTTAAATTGTCTGAGCCTACTAATGCAAAATTAAAAGGTAGAAAACCTAAAAAGGATACTTCTAGCTCAAAAACCAGTGCATTCAGTGGCTGTCTGTTGGATAACATTTTGTTTAATGTCTCAAACGTGATGCTTGAAAGAGAGATAAATCAACCACCCTTGAATAGGGCGATGTCTTTTTCTCGCACCCTCAACAAGATCATCCAATCTATAGCCAGATGCTTGAGTGGTGGTGCCATCTTCTCAGCTCGAATCAAGGAAAACTATAAAAAAAACCCTTGTGAAGTGCATGATCTTCTTAGCTCAAAGAAATTAGACCAAAGACCACCCTTTTGTTGTAGCACAAAAATATATATGCAAGTCTGAGAACAAAATTATCAGACTGATCAGAACCTTCATAAAAAAATGAAGTATAGGAAAATGATCAAGCTTGACATGAGTTTTTGCTTTCATGAGATGAAGGCTTAATTATATTATATGAAGAACACACAAGAATAATGAATTAATAATATTAGAAAGAACTACAAACCTGGCCCCGCGCGCGCGCGAGAGAGAGAGAGAGAGAGAGGACCAGCTAAGCTTGAATGGCTTTTTGCCCAAACCAAGTACTTGACGTGAATGTTTTAGCTAAGCAATGCATCTTTCCAGGTGCAAATTAGCACCATAAACAGAAAATTTTTTTGTTTGCTTTTAGATTTTCAAATTTCCTGCCTGTGAAATAAATAACTTGACTGTAAATGTGTATTTATATTTTTTTAATAATGTATTATGTGTTTAAATAAAGCAACTACACGATGAAATATCAATTTAATGAAATATCAAATGTCATTGTCACCATTATATTAAAAGAAACATATCACGATTAAATAGTTAATTACATAATCTTTTAAGCGCTAATCTACTTCACAAGAACTTTAAATGAAATATTATATTAATAAAATTTAATATTTGTGAAATTATATATATATATATATATATATATATATATATATATATATATATAAAGAGAGGTAAGTTGGGATGAAAAAATTTCCCGCTCAATTTAATAGTAATTTCATCATTTCATTCTTCTTTATTAAAATAAGTTATTGTAATATATTTTATATTCAATGATTGCAATATATAATATATTTTGTAAATACAAAATATATTGCAATCATTGAATATAATATTTCAATTATTACTACTGCTTTTTTGGATAAAAAAAACTGTAAACATTATTATTTACAATTTACTATTTTAATTTGCTACTAGAAATATTTGCACTTTTTATATAAAAAAAATAAAAAATATTGGAAACGATTCAACCATACTTTATATCTAGTGCGGAGCCAATTGCAGAACTTTATGGTCTAAAAAGTCCTTATAACGTTTTCCTTCACTCTATACAAACCATAATATATTTGACATTAGAATTTTTAAAAATGAGTCGGATGAAATTGATTATCACCCGTGGGTGCAATGGAGTGCAGTTTCCAGGATTTCTCTCTCAAGATTTTTTCATCAGCTTCATGGTCAAATTTGATACTCACATGTAAGTTCAATATTTTTCCAAAGTATTTATGATTATTATTTTAAGATTTCATTTTTTAAATTCGAAATTAATTAATTTTGTCATGAATTCAGGATACTTTTTCAACTCGTCAGGTAACTTCAATAGGTGGCATAAGAAATCTCTATTAATATCTTATGCATATATTTTGGATGGTTCGACAAATATTTGGAATGTCCAATTTACAAAGGAGTTGAACACAAATTGGTCTACATGTCTAGACGATGATGCTGTCGACGATCATCACACTCGAATACCCCAATTGACTTATTTTTATTGCTAACTTCTGTTTTACGAAGTTTTCCGGTATATATATAAATCAAATCAATTTTTTAAAATATATTAATTATTTGCTACATATAACTCCACTCAACTAATATATGCATAATTGTTTTAAATTTCTTTCTTAATTATATATTAAGATTTTTGCTATGTCTGTATTTGATACAATGAAGATAACTTTGGTGCAAAACTGAAATTTTACTCTCTCAAGGATTCTTTGCTTAGTTAGTCGAAGCATGTTTGTTTAAGAATTATATCACACATAACTTTATTAATTTATTTACAAGTGTGAGTATAAATAAATAATTTTAATTATCGTCTCATTTCTTTATATTATGGCTTACAACATTTGGATTGCATTGGACTAATTAGTTTGTTTTACAACATTTGGTGCAGATTCCTGGTATACTATGCCTTAAGGGAAAAAGTCCAAAAAGATAGAGATTGCATCATGGGTATACCTTTTTATATTAAATAAACTTATTGAAACACAACTTAATGTTTATATTGAAGAATACATAGATGATTTATTTATTTATTTTAATTACAGATTTGCTTCATTGTTGGTGGTGCAACAGTCGTTGCACTCATTGGAGTAACAACAATAATTGTTTCAACAAAGACTTACAAGATATTTTTCTGATAGAAGATTTACGTTCATAATGATGTTATACAATGTTTTTTTTTTTTAATTTGTAGGAGAGTTTCCTGGAAACTTTTTCTAGCTACTCTATTTCGCAAAAAATTTAGTTGTGAAATTATAACTGTGTAAGAAATTCTTTCAAGATTAGGATCATCAGATAGGAAAAACAATTTTACCCTTTCAAGAGTGTATTTGTCTCTCCAATTTATAATAGATTTGTTTAAAATTTTGTTTGTACATCGAATGGATTTCGGCAGGGTGCGGTGGCTACGCGTGGAGTGATGATCTCGGGTTTAATAAATGATTAGGTGTGTTTTTCAATTGTTTATTTCGACCAGTAGGGTGGGAATAAGTTAGGCCAGGAACCTACCCATACTTATATTATTTTTTGGATATAATTAATTTTTTTTAAAACTATCAGACTTTTGATTATGCTTTATAACTTCTATTCCTATAATTAAGTAAGACTTTAATGACAGGTGTGAGTTCCCTTTATATTTTTCATTGTTTCTATTGACTTTCCTATTTATGTTAACGTTTCTTTTTCCTTTAATTTTCCTATTGCGTGTCTACTCCAGAGCAAATTAAAGATTTAATGTAAAAGAAGACTTTTAAAAAGACTATCAAGCAAGTTAGGCTTTTAAAAAGGTTAGGCCGAGCCAAAATAAAAGTCTTTGATAGGTTATAGGTCAGGCTCAGGCCTCAAAAATTCATCGTAGACTAGGCTCAGGCCTTTCAAAGTCTGGTCTAGCCTTACCTATTCTCATCCTTATCGACCAAGTGTAAACAAATGAAGGGTTTAATTCAAGTCTTTTTCGATTTTGACCCAAGTGTTAATTCCTTCCAAGAGGCAATATAATTGCACATAATGATCTAAATAATTGCAAATAGGAAGAAGACAATGAAATTAAATATATGAAAGTAAGAAATTACAAATGAACTCCAAGAGAAAGAATATATTACTATTATGATTTTTAAATTACATTTGTAGTCGCAGTAAAAAAGCAATTGTAGTCACCTTATAATATTATGTTGTCATAACTAAAATAAGAAAATTGAGTGTTTTTTTTTTTTTGAGAGAGAACTGAGTGTGGTTTATGTAGTTTCAATCACCATATAATTATGTTGCGGTAACAAGAAATGAGAAAAATGTGTGTAGACTATCTAGCTATTTTATCATCACGATGCAGTTTAAGAACTTAAAAAATTGTAATAATGCCATCTAGATGAGGACATTGATCGCAATTAAAATTATGGCCAATATATTCTCAACACAATTTCCTCATTACATTTTTTACTCCCTCCTGATTCTTATGTTTCTTTTCTGAAGTTTTATCTAGATTCATGCATTTATGGTGGGTATTAACGTTGCGGGATTGGCTAGCATAATACAGGGGAGATGTCGGGTTTAGCATTATCTTTTGTTATTAAGGTGCAGCAAACTAATAGGGCAGATGGAATTATTTGGGTGTTTTTTTATATTTATTACACTTGGTATTTGGTGGTTTTGGTCGGTGGTGCTATTTTGTTGGGAGGGTTATTCATTTTTGCATCTTGATCATGGCAAATCAGGTGTAACCACAGCTACTAAATTTGTTTTGGTAGCTATTTCTTTTTTGTAATCCTTTTGGGTGTATCTTATACCTTTTATATTTATATATATTTGCCGACCAAAAAAAAAAACATCTAGCATCTACCAAGACTGAATAGAATTATACATTGAATTTGATCGGTGTGTAATTCATATATTTTACTATTAATTTGGAAAGAAATGTGTATTGCCAGATGACCACAATAGTACAATAATTGAGTTAACTTTTGTATTTTAGAGTTTTACTTAGAAATTTTGGAGCCTGCGAAACCACTAAAGATCATATGAGAATATGTCAAGTTTCTCAACATTTTGGTAGTTACTACAAAAAATTTACTCCCCCAAAAATAGGTTCCTGAATTTTTCAAAAATTTCTTACTCTACTCTGTAATGAGCTGTTTTTTATTTAATAGTTTATTTTTCAATTGTTACTATTTATTTGACCCATAAATTATGAATCGCATAATATTTAAGACTTAAGAGTAGACAAAGGAGCCAGACATTCATGGCTGTATCGTGTTGCCATTTGAATTATATCCGCATACATGTCCCATGTGAAAATCGATCTGGATACTGAAGAATGTCTGTAAATCCATTGGGACACATTTCTATTTCTTAATATCTAAACTATATAGTAATTAAATCAAAAGAAAATAATATTTCATAATGTCAAACTCATATTTTACATGAAGTCAACCATTTAAGAGTATACCCACACATACAATGCGCCAAGTATATTAATTAAACTAAAATATGCAGAGTGAAAAATAAGGGGAAGGACAATCAATTTTGGCTTCCAAATTGCTTCTGAATATCGTTGAAAGATATAGTGGCTGATCCCCTTCTTTTTGCTTTCTGCTGAGAAGGATGTTCTCTCCACCCCGTCATGTATATAACCTACAAAGGCAGATCAATGACCATATAACGCCCATCTTTCATAATTAGTTGTAAATTATAACTTCAACTGGTCCAAAATTGTTCCAAGTCCCATTTTTTTCACTGGTTTTAAGTTGGTTTACCAAACAATTTTACAATTTTTAGTAATGTTATAACATTCCATTTTTGTTGAAGCATAAAGAGAGCATATGTATTGTGAATTTGTCGTTTCTGAGGATGCAACTTTTACATGCTGTAGCTAACTTTCCCCATGGGGATATTTTTTCATGCCCTTAACTGAGACAAAGAGGCAACAATAACGATCCTACTGATTTACACTTTCACTTCCACATATATACCGGACTATCAGTTCAATCCACTACTACCACTCCCCTATATACCGGACTATCAGTTCAATCCACTACTACCACTCCCCTATAGATGTTCATTGATTTTGACAGGAGTTAATTTATAAAAAGTTTAAGAGAGATGGTCAGGACATTTTCTTCTGAATAATAATAAAAAAATATATTTGCAAACCCAATACCCCTAACCTAAGAGAAAAACGCACAAAAATCAAATGCAAGTCACCTCCCATGCAAACTGATCACAATTTACTTGGTTCGGCAATTTTTTTTTTAATCAAAGGTCATGGATTCTGCCTTTTGAGCTAAACCATGTCATGGTAATCTAAAATCGCATGAATTGACTAGATTTCTTAATTCATTTGGATCAAAACAAGTAGCAATCGCCTCATAAACCTACACTACTATAAGTAAAAATAAATAACTCCCATGGACAAGCATATACATATCTTAGAATACGAGTTTGGACCTAAGTCAATCCCCAAAGCTAGCTCATAGGGTGAGGGTTGCCCTTCACTTATATACTCTATCTTGACTTTATCTCTAGCCAATGTGGGACTTGGATTTTTCCCAATACACCCTCTCACGCCCAGTACTTATGGACTTGGTGCGTGAATAATACGGTGGGTAACCCATTGAATGAATCTTAAATATGCTCTAATACCATCTTAGAATGTGAGTTTCAACCTAACTCAACGTCAAAAGCTAACTCAGGGTGAGGGTTGTCTCTCACTTATATACTCTATCTTGACTTTATCTCTAACTAATATGGGACTTAGGTTTTTCCCAATATCTTTCGTCCCATTAAACCTACAAGGCTACAATAAGTAAAAATAATTCATTCCTTCACAAACCTCTTATGCATATTGTGGCAGTGCATTACTTGGTCTTGAAGCACTTAGATCATGCTAGATATAGTTTATTTTAGTGTTGTGTACTCTGTAATTTGTTGACATATATTGTATGTGTATGAAACAAATTGATTATGCAGGAGATAAAACTGAATTTTTTCTATATGATTTTACTTATATACGTGATATACATTTTACACATTGGCATAACTTTTTTCTTTTTAAGTAAAAGAGTGTAAATGCATCATAATTTGAAGAAGGATCCCAAGTCCCAACTATGTTGGCACCCTCAATCCTACCAATCATCTGCAGCACCCCTTAATATATGAAAAAGCACAGTGGCATAACTTATATGAATATAAATGTGCATCCAAAGAAACACAGTTTGACCTCAAATGCTTAAACCTCTCTCCTTACTGATTTAGGGACATGTCTGGTTTGCAAAACACAATTAGAAAGAGACGGCTTTGATATAAACTACACTACTGGTTTTGCTATGAATAAATCCTCTATTTTGATTACCTGGAATGTTGCAGGTACAGTGCCGTCTTCTGCAGAAAACATTGAATCATAAATAGCTGCAGTTGCTAACGCTGTGTCCCTCTTTAGGATCTGTTCATACATGCATAACCTCTTTTCAGAAATGTAATACAACATCCAAGGCACAACATTTGATACAAGGAAATTGTATTTAATATCCATTGGTATGAAAAGAAAAAAAAAAATACTTTACATTGTTCATTTGATAAAGAGCATTTGTTTCACCCATTGCACGGAGATGTTCTATAAGCTCCAGAGCTGCACAAAACAGAGACAAGAATCACCATTACAAAAATGTATCACGAGTTGAATGAGGCAATAAATTCACACATTATTCAATGAATAAGTAACAACTTGAAACAATTCATATATGTGTAAAATATAAAATTTAATTATAAAACCATACAGAAATTGAAAATGACAACCACTATTCCTTTCTTGGTTTTCTGCCAGCATTCCCTCACTCTCTTAGCTTTTAAACATTTTCTATAAGTCCTCCTTGTGAAGTGGAAATTGTGTTATTCCCACAGTGGATATTCTTTTTAGCACATATTGTCTATGTGGTGATCTTTAGTCTTATGGCCTTTACTTACTATGCACCTACCAGTAAGCAATAAAAGTTACCATGCTCATATCTCAGTCGTTGGTCATCTACCAGAACTGAAATTCCAAACTAAGGAAGAATATATGTAGCAAAAAATTTAGGACGCACTCATAATTCATTTAATTCATGTCACGCACGTGGAATAATTCAATTATTAAATCAAATGAAATTTCTCACCACTTTCATATTTAACTACATACTCATCAACATCAACCCCTGGAAGGGTGAAACCTGCCCTAGTCAAAAGATTCCCAGCATCTCGAACCTGAAAATGGAGGACAGAATGTCTGCTCAGTTCCAGCTTTCTTATACTATTTTGACAAAAAATACAAGTCTTCAATACAACCATTAAAGCTACAACAAGCCAGATTAACTAACTGGTCTTTAAGAAGCAGGCAAGACTAATATTTCCATGATGGGCATATATTAGACCAACCTATTTGCTTCAAAATAAAGTTACTTTCACACAAAATCATGGAATTCATGATGGCATTGCCAACAGACAATGACAAGTAACACAACCACATCATCCTATTCAAAAGAGACAGTAAAGTATTAATTCAAAATATAGTTGATCTTAACTGATAAATAAACAAATCAGGAGATAATAATTTTGCAATAACATGCCTGTGCCAAAGGTGATACTCGGGGACTGATCCCTCCTTCACGCTCCATTTGTGCCAACGTACAAGCTATTCTGAGCTCCCTGGTAGCAGCACAAATATCATTAATTAGAATGCCCCCATCCATTTCTGTTCCAAAGAAATTTCAAGAAATAAAAATAAACATTGTCACTTTAATGTTTCTCCACCAAGAATAGCTGCTAAAAATAAGCCATCAGGCTTCAATGCCAATCTAGACTGCAAAACATAAAAATAAAAAATCAGATAATAATAAGTATGCTTAAATATGTTTTAGGTCTGTGTTTGGGTCCCTAATAAATTTTACCATTGCATTGGATCTCTGATATATCAAAACTTTTGCTTTAAGTCCTTACCGTCAATTAAGTGATGACGTGATACCATCTCAGCCCCTGATTATATTAGGAAGATATGTTCATAAGGTGTCAAATCATTACTTAACTAATGACAGAGATTCAACACAAAAGTTTTGATATATTAGGGATACAATGCATCAATTTTTTTATATTAGGGACCTAAAACATATTTAAGCCTAATAAGTATGGTTGAATTTAAGGGACAACATTAGAAAAGAAAGAAGGCAGTAACCTGTATCATTGCTCCAGGCAGATCATTAGTCCAGTGTAGTCCCAAGCAACTAACAACCAAATCCACAGAGCTGCAAACAAACCAATATATAAGTAAGAACAATCCAAAACAGAAAAGCGTGACATGAAATAAAATCAATTATAATTGCCTTTCTTTGATAGGAAGAAACTCTTCGTCAGCAACAAGAAAGTGGGTCTCAACGGTGGCATTGTGGTGAGCATTTTTACAGGCTTGAAGCATATCATAGGAGGCATCCATGACAATAAGCTTTTCCACGCCACCTGGGGCTGGGATCAATCAATTAATCATAATATAATGCTAATAGCATGTGGAGAGTGAGATAGATACCAGGAGGAGCAGAAAGAGAGCGCGTGATAGGTTGTAATGAGCCTCCTAAGCATAGCGCAGTTGGAAAAGTCTTCTTACAGTCCTAAACAACAACAAAGAGAATTGAAGTTGGAATTTAGAAGGGAAGGGAAGCTAAGTAACTAAAGGAACCTGCAAGCGGTCCAAGAGATTTTGAGCGACGGTGTGAAGAAGAGGGTCGTGTGAGGGAGTCAACCATGCGGCTCGGTCACGTTGTGTGCGCTTCAACTCGCGATCAAAGATTTTCACCTTCGAATTAGATGTCGAGAATCTGCGAAATGCCAATGCCAACGGCAATTGGTGTTTGCGCCGAAGCCAAAGGGACACTGCTCTCATTTTCTTCTCAATTCTCCGCCTCCAACAAGCAAATCAAAATGGGATTCATGGGTAGCGTGTGAATTGCCCCACCGGGAACAAACTAAACTGCAGATGGACTAAATTCAAATTTTCCATCCTGTTAGTCTCTAACAATTTTAAGGAACAAAATAGATATTTATTCATTTTCATTTCATAAGAATTGGAGCTTAATTAAAGGTAAATTATCACTTTAGTCTTTTGAACTTTGAAGTTATCACTATTTTTATGACATGACACAAAGAATAACATGATAAATCTATAAGGCAAAAGTGAACTTCATGTGCTGGGTGCTGGGCTTATGGACCAACTTATCATTTTTATCCTTTTGTTTTTATCTCTAAAAGTTACCATAAAAATTGATCATTCATTAGTTTCATTTTACCATTGAGAGAGAAGCACATAAACCACAATAAATAATGATGAGTACAAAATGCAAAAGGGTAGGAACTTGGATGTGAAGTTTTTATATCTTAATATATTCCTTTTGGATTATTTTATGGTCTATCATCATAAATCCTTGCATGTCTATCAACAAGGTGATTTCTTCAATTATCAAAAAATACATTAATTGAATTTAATAATAATCACCTTAAAAGTTAAATCTATTATGATTCCTAATTTGTTGATAATTTAAAATTTTATACACTAACATGTCTTTTTTGAAAAATAATTTTCTCGTACTCATGTATTAATTCCTTCTGAATCAACATTCTCTAATGTTGGCAGAATAATCTCAATTCAAGTTTATACTTCCTTTCCGTATTAAAAAAATGGAGTCTTGCATGATATGATGGGACACTATTACTATAAATGTTTGCGGATTGATTATGAGATGACTTAACTTTGTCAATTCAACTTTTTTTGTCACCCCTAAATATGAATATAAGTATACATGGCAAAATAACATGACAAAAGACAAATAAAAAATACAAAGATTCATAATATAATACCTCAAAATACAGGGACAATAATGGCAAATTGAGTTTTGTTCATTATTCAATCATCGCATGTACGTGCAATATACAACATACACATCCCTATATATAGCACCATTTTAACAAATTCACATGAATTAAGAAAAAATGTTAATTTAGTTAACTATATTAATTAAATAACTACAGTTAGTTACTCAGTTAGTTCTGTTATGTTTGTTAAGCTGTATATAAACTGAGCATGTATTGATTGAAGACATGGGTTGAATAATAATATCTTCCTCACTCTCAATCGCTCTCTTTCACAAAACTCTATTAGAGAACCACTAATCCTAAATCAGAAAGGACAGAACAGAGAACAAAGAGAAGTAGAGACTAACAACACTATTAGAGAACCACTAATCCTAAATCAGAAAGGACAGAACAGAGAACAAAGAGAAGTAGAGACTAACAACACATAGGAATAGATAGACACACAGAACAAAGGAGTAGAGTGTCTCTTACAAAATATAGAAAAAATAGAGAGAACAGACAAGGAAACAGATTAAATAATAGGAGGAAAACAAGAAAACAAAGAATGATACTCAATCAATTGTTCACAGCAGAGTCTGTCACAAGATTTGGTAGAAGTGTTCAATCAAAGAGGTCTCATTCAAGTCAAGGGTTTGAGTTTGCGAAAGATGTGAGAACACTTGTAGTAACCACATTTAAAGAACATTCAATGCAAGGGAATAGTCACTGAAGTCTGAACAATCAGAATATGTGGTGTTAAAAAGAAAGAATAATTCAATGTTAAAATCTGGCATACACTCTACCTATTCAAACACAATTTTAGTTAGATAAAAATGCATTAAATCTTACAGTTTTGAACAGTCAATTACAGAATTATTTTAGTGCATTCATTTTTATAATATGCATAACAAATTGCTATCTAATTACTCAAGTTTATGTTTCTGTTCTTAATAATTTGCAAAAAAAAAATTGTCAACATGTATTTGGTAAATGACGGTGTTTCAAGATATCTAGCTTTTTGAGAGTGACATTGTTACGTACTGAACCAGAAAATGAAATAAAAGTGTAATCTTCATTTCTAAAAACTCAATATCTGCCCTGGTATCTATGTGATACAGCAGATATGTGAAATTGAACCAACATTCACAAAAAAGGTAGCCAGCAGCAAGCTGCCTATGCTTAATAATGCAATTATAAAATATTGACTTTACCTGCATGCCAAATATAACAAGAGATTGGAAATATTGATTAAGAAATGCACCAACCAACACAGGAAGAAACACAACCTGGTGAGGGATCTCCATGAGAGCAGCCTCAGCAAAAGGTGTTTCTTTCTCAAAGGAACTTGTGTTTTTGGATATGATGTCCACAAAATTAACGTGTTTGGATGGAGTAATTAAAGTGAGTAAAGTATTTTAACTGAGATATTAAAATGATTCCTTGTAAAATGATCTATTTGGATAAGGTATTTTAGAAGTAATTAAAATGTCATCATTTTTTTGAAGCATTTTAATAAAGTAAATTGGCAGGATTTCAAATTCTCACCAAAAATAGAGGAATTAAAATTTCCAGCCACTCTCAGGCTCTCTCTCCCTCTCAGCCACATGCTATCTCTCCCTCTCAAGTCTCAGCCACTCTCACGATAATAGCTCTCTCTCAGCCGCACGCTCTCTCTCACGACGCTAGCACGCTCTCTCCCTCTCACCACACTAGCTCTCTCCGTACCTCTCTCTCCCTCTCAGCCACCCTCACGCACCACACCTAGCTCTCTCAAGTAAGTTCCCCTTGCGATTTCGACCCACTCTCACAGTGCCATGGTGTGTTCATTTTTTTTCTTTAATTTGTGATTTATTTTTTATTTAGTTGTTTGATTTCATTGGTTTTGTACTGTGGATACTCATTGTTTGATTTCGTTGCTCATTGTTTGATTTCGTTAATCTGTACTGTGGGCATTTTTGCAAATTTGTTAGGAACAGACCACGCACTGTAGGTGCTTGTGTTTATTCTTCTATAAGAACTTTGGTTTATAAATCTAGCTTTGTAACCCACCCATGCCTCCGATTTGAGCATGTGCTTGATAGAGGGCATTCTTTGCAGAACAGACAAGGGTATGTTTTTTAGAAGAATTAATCAGATTTGAGTTATTGCGTAGGTGAACAAAGGATGGTGCCTGATGAAACTGATTTTGTCTTATTTAGAAAAAAATTTAGTCTAAAGACGAAAAGCCAGCATGGCTTAAAACTATAAATATGTGCTTATTGCATTATTGTAAGTTAGAGTTAGTAGATTTGTTAATTTGGTTTATAAATTCAAACTTTCCTGTCGACATTATTATTGGAAAAAAGAAACTAAAAATGGCTTGTTAAATTTAGAGTTATTCTCTTAAAAGTTAAAATCATTCATGAGCTGCAAGAAGCTACCCAATGTACTGACTTCTGGACAGATGTAAGTAACTAAAGATGTTGATATTTGCATATAATCAATATCAATCATGGTAGGTATTTCTTGTTGATGCAGCCTGCAGCATTGCCTTTTACCTTATTATGTTCTAAAATGCTTCCTTATAGATGAAACCATAGATAGAACATACTTAATTCTTTGATCCTGCAATCCTCCTCATTTCTAGAAGAAAAAAATTCGGGTTAAAAGGAGCGGATCCCCTATGCTGCTGTTTAGTCCCATAAATTAACCAAAAATTTAATGAAGAAAACTTCTGGCCAAGGTCAATAGCAATTGATGAAAAGATGGTTAGGCAAAAAGTAAGGCACTCAGGATATTTGTAAACTCCTCAATATCTCAACTGACCTATTATGCTACTACTTAAATGTGGACCACTACTAGGTAGATGATGAAGTTAAATTCATTGGAGGCTGAATGACATTTGTTATTTGTTCCCTCTGATAAATTTCTCTACAGACATAATAGAGTAAATACATGTTTAAGCTTTACAAACATGTCAGGACTATTGATGATGAATTTGAAATTAGTAAAAGCACAGTGAAATAGATGATGGAGAGAAAACACTCACCCGAAAGCCAGAATTGGGCGTGCTAAAGATCCTTACATTCTTGATATATTAAAGTTTTTATTTTGAGTTTATATTATCAGCTAAGTTATACTTACACCTTAAATACATAGGTTAAATTTTAAAACATAAAAAATAAGATATTTGATGAAATTCTTGGGGTGGACTATATACAGAGTTTGTAACATATAAATTTGTAAGCTTCGTCTGGTTGAAATGTTCCTTTGTACCCCATTCTTGAATAATTATATTTTCACTTTTGCTTTGTAGTGGGAAATGATAGTCAACTTTATAGCTACATTTACATCATTACTTTTTATTTTGGGAGAGACCTTATGCCTCTATTTGAACTATTTGAGATTCTAATTGGCATTAGCTCTAGGACTTGTGTCTTCTCAATCAAAACATTTGTGTTGAGCTTGGGGAATACTCCACAGATTTTGATTAAAGGTGTCTAATCAAACCCAAAAAGAAAAAAGAAAAAACTTCTTTTTTTGACTTCTTTTTTTGTTGTGTATATATAGTTAAGAGACATTTCTTGTCATCCAATTTATATTCTGCTAAAGTTAACCTCTAGGCTCTTGCTTGTGACACACCTAATGTAGAAAAATATGGGCATTAAAATTTAGAGCTTATTTACATTTTTTATCTACATATTTGTTTTAAATCTCAAAATATTATCGTATATCATTATCATGCAATTTGGATTGAGAAGAAATGGATCCTAGCATAGTTAACAATGCAATTACTCTAACTTATATTTTCACTATAGTTATTTATCTTTGATATTTTCCCTGTAGTTATTTGTCTTTCCTGTTGTGACTTATATTATCTTGTTTCTTCTATGTCAGGTTATCGTGAGCAAGGAATAGAGAGGAATTGTATTCTTACAAAGCAAGAGAAAAAAGTTTATTATTCTAAAATTGTTTGATTATGTTGTTTGTTTTGGATCCTCTAATTTGTAAAATAATTCGTGAATTATTGAATATTATAAGTGAAGTGATATCAATGTTGATGATATATGATTTTAGATGTTGACATGGATTGAAGTATTTTCTTCCATTAAAATTAATATCATTTGAATTTTGTATGAGATAATTATCATTAAATTACATAATTATTTAATTTTAATATGTTTTTTAAAATTATTAAGAGACTAGGTAATTAATTTTTTTTAGCAAGAAAAAGGAATTACATATCATTCATCTTTTAATTTTACAGTATTATTTAATCCAAGTTTTTTTTGTGTGTTACTACAAGAATATTGTGTAAGATTCAAAATTGTTTAGCATTACAATTATTTTGATTATTTAATTATTAAATATTAAAAAAAATTATTATTATATATTTATAACATTAAATTTGTTTTGAATATTTAACTATTTAAAAAATGACTCATATTTATTTTCATTCAATATTGAAATTTTAATTTTTAAATAAATATTTAAAAATGGAAACTTAAATTTCATTGAAATTGAATTACTTTGTCCAAACAAGGAAATTAAAATACAAGAAATTGAATTGCCTCATCCAAACAAAATATTTACAAATAAAAGAAATTTAAATCAAGGCAATCAAAATGCTGTGTATTTAAATTTCCAAGTAATTTTTAAATCCCCCATCCAAACACAGGGTAATTGCAGAAATGGGGAAAAGTGCTTCAATAATGAAATAAAAAATGGATTATATTTTTCCACTTGGTCCAGGAACTTCTGTATCTGTATTGTTCTATCATTTATATCCTCTGCAATGGGCTGTCTGATTCATGTGATCACGGTTGTTACAGATAAGACATGGCTTACTAACTTATGATTGCTGTTGAGTCATCCAGGTCCAATATCCAGCAGAAACAATTAATACTATTTCCTTTTCAGAGTTCAAAAGCCAGCTTCTTGAAGTGCAGGTAGTCAACAATTTTTGTCCTATACTCATGAATTATAACCACAAGTCTACAACGACTTAATCTGATTTTGTTAATCTAATCCAATCTTGGTAATCTAATCGTAGGCAATTTAATCCAATTTTGCAGTTTCTATGATTTCAGTCTGTGAACTTGGAAAAGTAGGTTGCTAAGGTACGCTTTTCTCTAGTCATTTTATGCAGTCATTTGGGTATCCCATTCTGAAGGAAATCTACTAAATCTTTATCTAAATTATTTATGTGATGTCATTCTCTGTTTTCTAATTTTGTTCCCACCAAATTTATGAGAATTCAAGAGTAGATTAGTATGTTAGTTGCATTAGATTAAAACTTATGATGTATAGATTTGTATGTTTTCAAGATTAGAATTAACACATAACAAAGATAGGCACAAAAACAACAAAGATTCAATGCCTCAATCGAAACAAAACAGTAACAATCAACTCAAACCTTAGCACACACTACCAATAATTCATACTTTGGCCTATTCGGAATTTGCCCTGTTTTGCAAAGGAGATAAAGCCTCACCCTGTATCTATGTGCATGTCTTCAAACCAAAACTGAAAAACTAGATACCCAAGTACAAATGCATCAAACATACTGACTTGAAAGAATTGCGGCATGTATACTCCGCACCAATCAATCAATTATTTCTCACTTTCCCTTTCATGCAGATTCACAAACACACGGTGCCCACCACCTAGCTCGACCCCAAACTCATCCAAATCCACACCCACTAAGAAATCAATCAGTGAAAAACAAATCAATGAAATAGAAAACAAAATATAAATCAATAAAATCAAAATTGAAACAACAATCAAAGAAAAAATGAAACACAAATTATTGATCTCTGAGATGGGAAGAGAGATGAACCAATTATGACCACCGTGCGTGCGAGAGAGATTGCTCTGAACCACCGCGAGCAAGGGTTGCAAGCGGAACCAGCGTCGAGCGAGAGTGGGAGAGCTAGGGTCGCGGGCAAGAGAGTGGGAGCTAGGGTTGCCAGGGAGAGTGGGGTCGCAGTGTGTGCCTGTGAGAATTTCCAAATTCTCCTGTTTTAGTTAATTAGAACTCAGTTAACCGTGTATAAGCACGGGTGGCTCCACTTCGTTGTTTTTTTTTTTAACTATTGAAATTGTTGTTAAATTAAAAAGTAAAACATTTCAAAAAATATAAAAATGGTAAGAAAAAGTATAAAAAATCACAATAACTTTTTGGTGAATATAAGAAGTTGGATCACTAAAAAAATAGGTATCTCCATTCCCACTTTCTTTCATCCTTTCCCATGTTTAAAATTCTCATTTTATCATAGTTTAAGCGATGTATCAATAATATATAATTATTATAACCATATAATTAGATCAACAATTTATTTATCAAAAAAATGAATGAAAATCACTTATAAACTTAGATAATTTTACATTTCCCAACTATAATTGAATAAATGAATATAATGTGCACAAATTATATTGTTATTTAATCACAAAATTATCATATATGATAAATTTATTAATTTTTATAATAATTATTTTATAAGTTATACTAAAAAAATTTATGATTGATTGATAATACAAAATCTTTCATAAGAAATCAAACTTTTGAACAAACTTTCATATAAAACTTTTTATACTACTTATACTGTTGTATCTATTATATAAAATTTCTTATATTACTAAAAACTACTATTCTATCTATTATTATATTTCGTCTCTCGAGTTGGATAAGGAGGTCATCGCGTGGTATTAGACGGACAAGTGGAATTAGAAGGTTAAACTATACTATTTAATATATTTATGTATTCTTTTAAAATGAATGAAAATGACTTATAAACTACTAAAACCGATATATCTATTATATAAAATTTCTTATATTATTACAATTGTTATGTCTATTATTTTATTATATTTCGTCTTTGAGTTTGGATAAGGTTGTCATCATGTGACACTAGAAGGAGACCAGAAGAAGAAGGTCTCGTGGTATTAGAAAGTCTTAGCAAACTATATTATTTTATATATTTATATATTCTTTTAAAATAAATGAAAATGACTTATAAACTTTGTTAATTTTATCCTCTCCAACTATAATTTAATAAATGAATAATATGTGCACAATTATATTGTTATTTAATCACAAAATTATCATATATGATAAATTTATTAATTTTTATAGTAAGTATATTGAATTTTTTTTATCAAATTTATAATAATTATTTTAAAAGTTATACTAAAAAAATCTATGATTGATCAATGATTCAAAAATTTTGAAAAGAAATTAAACTTTTAAATAAACTTTCATGTAAAATTTCTTATACTACTAAAATTGTTATGTCTATTATATAAAAAAAATTATACTACTAAAACTGTTGTATCTGTTATTATATTTCATCTTTAGGTTTGGATAAGGAAGTCATCCCGTGGTATTAAAGGTTCTCTTGATAATAGAAGATCTCAATCAACTATACTCTTTTATATATCTATATATCCTTTTAAAATGAATAAAAATGACTTATAAATTTTAATAATTTTACCCTCTCCAACTATAATTTAATAAATGAATGATATCTGCACAAATTATATTGTTATTTAATCACAAAATTATCATATATGAATTATAAAAAAATAGAAGGAGAAATAACACTATAAAAAAAAAAGCTAAAGAATAAGAGATACAAATCTTGAGGAAGCAAAAGAAACTCACTGTCCTTTGGCATTAGAGTCACGAAAAAGGGAGAGACCTCAATGTATTCCTTTTATCTCATTCTTTCCTTCTCTACTCTTTTTCTCTTCCTTATTCTCCTTTTTCTTTTGGTCTCATGTTTCATTTAAACTCGTCGGTGAACCTTTGGGTGTTGGTGAGACTCTTAGAATTTATTTATTTTTTGTAAATATTTGTTGTCCATATCTTTTTATATCATAAAAAGCAAAAAAGAAAACAAAAAAAAATGCTATTGATACCACCATTTTCACATATACAATTTTTTCTTCCATTTTGGGCCTGACCCATTTTTTTCATAAAAATAATTGTACATAAAATAAATACCACTAGTTACACCTTCATTTACATGCACACCCCCACTTTTTTTGGCATGCCCAAATGAAGTAAAAATTTCTATTTACACAACCTTTTTTCAGTTTTTCTCTATTGTTATTTTTTTATTTATTTATCCTTGTTTGGTTAGTTCATAGTGTACTGTAAATCATTGTCTCACTTATTTATTTTCCCATGTTTTAACCCCGCACCCTTAATTACTAAGTGCATTCATCGCTTCTATTCTATCCCTTTCCATTCCCATTCGATTTATTTGTGCGTGTCTCATTTATTGATTACTTAACACTACGTTAATTGTTCCGCCCCTGTACTACTTGTTATTATGGATGCGAAATCTTATCGGTAAGTGTACCGAGTCATGCAAGTAATAATAAAACGGTAAGAAACCGAGTATCAAACTCAGGGAACTTGTTTCATTTAGTGAAACATCATTCAATAAGCATACATTTGTATAAAAGGACAATAGACACGAATAAAACTATGGTGTTTGCTATTCTAATTACTAATTACTGAAAATATGAGCAAGTGGGTGTTAAAACAGATAATTAAAAGCGTTGGGTCCTCCTACTGAGTTACTTGATGCAATTAAGGGTTTTTCTCTATTCAAAGATGTTCATGTGTTCTATACTAAGGACAACATTCCCAAAAATCGATGTCTCACATGAATGGACTAATTCTAATTAAATTTCATTCTCAGATGTCTCGTCGAACTTAGCTTAACCGAACAACATTAAAGTCACAACATAATAAAACTAAATTACCGCACTCTGTGTCTAAACATACGATAACCTAGCCCGTTCTATCTAGTTCTAAGGATGCAGTACATTTTCCAATGCTAAAGCTCCTAACTTTACATACAAATAGGTGATCAAGCCACAAGCATGCATAGATTAAGCACAGATAGAAACATTGAACACATAAAAACAACTTTAAATAGATAGGATAAAGATTTACATCAAGTTCTCAGTAGAATTTCCCAACAAAGGAGTTTAGTCTTCCATCACAAGGCTGCACCTTTCACAAGCAGGAAGATGATTTTCAGAGAAAATAATAGATTACACAGTGGTGGGGATGTATCCTCCACCTCTAGAAACCTAGAAATCACTCCTAAACCTAAGATCCTCCCAAAAGCTAATGTTTTTTTGCTTCCTTGCTCTGTTTTTCGCCTCTATTCTCTATTCTTCACACTCTATCCGCTAAGCTCTCTCTTTTTTCTTCATTTTAGGCTTTAAAAAAGGCTTTTTGTCCTCGAAGGCGCGCTTAGAACCATATTCGCGCTTAGCGCAAGTAAGTGATTTTTGGCTGAGCGAGCCAGGCATGCTAAGCACCAAAAGAGACAGATGACTTGCTGGGCAAGCTGGTTACGTGCTGGGCGCGAGTTTGCATGGCAGATTCCCTTCAAGATTCCTATTACTCGCTAAGTGGGCTGATGTCTCGCTTAGCGGATGATACTCGCTAAGCGCATGGTCCAGGCTTAGCGAGATACCAGCTGCTGCACCCTCCAATTTTTCTCTTTTTTGCCTGAAAATGATGTGAAATTTGCATTAATTTCATGCGGAGTGCCTCTACTGAGCAAAGATAAAACTAAACAAGAAAGTATTTACAATCCTACAAAAAGAATCATAAATTGGGGAAAATATATACATTTTGGAAAACTTTTCTATACAAAAGTTAGTCGTATATGACAACTAACATTAATCATTTTGAAACTCTATGTTAGTACTCTTTAATACACACTTACATTTTGTGCATTCCATGCTAGGTTTTCGACTTGCTTAACAATGTTTTAATAAACGTGTGAGAAATTTAGCGAATGTCATGTTGGGTCTCCAACTTGCTTGACTTCTCAAAGTGCACTGCAAACCCGAAATCATTTTCACATTTCAACGTGTGAGAAATTAAGCGGAAAACTGCATACAGGGTGCCTATGGCTATGTTGGTAGGTTGAATTTATATCTTTGATATCACTATTATTTTTTTTATCCTCAAATTTGTTTTCTGCTCATTTTTGGATTCTCCCAAGTCGTAATTCACCTTTTGCTTTGTGTTTTTAACCAATATTAATGAGGCTAATGCAAAATATCATTTCGTTTGGTATGATTTTGGAGAATGTGATTATTCAGCACTTCTTCAAATTGAAGTGTGTATTGTCCCCACCTTGAGTTTTTATTTTCCGTTGCTGTTATTTTTCAAATTACTATTAAATAATAAGCTATATTTTATTTTTTTGTGAAGCATATTATATGTTAATTTTAAACCATTGCTGATGAGATACCAATGAACATCCAACTTATATGTTAATTTTAAACCATTGTGTGATAAAGAGTCATTAAGGTCCAACGCCTTAATGACTCTTTATCACACAATTAAAACAAATCTTTCTAAAAAAATATAAAATCAACCCAACACACAAACTCTTTTCTATCCAAAGAATTATGTAAGTCTGATTTTTTCATTGCACTTAAGGAATAGGAGCGAGGGCAAACCCCTAGTGGACCTAAAAAACACAAAATTCCTTTTTTTCCTAAAATATAGAAATTATCTCTTTTTCTCTAAATAAACTAAAAATATAACAAACATAACTCATGTTCTTAAGGGAAAATAAATAATTAAAAAGTCACTTTATTTTTAGCGCACTTGATTAAAGGTTATTATCTTCATGACGGGCGCATGGAGTGCTATCACCTTCCTCGCGCGTAAATGACTCTCAAATCTTTTTTCTCAAACAGTAAACCATTCCTTATCCTTTTTTATTTTCCCGACGTTTTCCTTAAATAAACGTGGTGGCGAATTCCCTGGTTTTCCTTTTTGGGAACACTTTTTTTATCTTTTTTTATCGTTGTCTCGTCGTGACCCACATTGTGACATTCAGGTTGATGGTTATGGTTTAAGATTTATGGTTTAGGGTCTAAGGTCAAGGTCTAAGCTCTAGGCTTTATGGCCTAAGGTTTAGGGTTGAGGGTCCTCAAACCGTAAACCATTTTTTATCCTTTTTTATTTTTCTGACGTTTTTATTAAATAAACGTTAGTGACGACTCCCCCAATTTTCCTTTTTGGGAACACCTCTTTTTATCTTTTTTATCATCGTCCCGTTGTGACCTACATTGCGATATCAAGGTTGAGGGTTAAAGGTTCATGGTCTAGGATTTAGGGTTTAGGGTCTTTCGTGTCTAGGAATATCCTTTTCACAACATATACGGGAAAAAGTGAAGACCTTAAGAGGAAATAAATCAAAAGAATTCAATAAAAAGCAATTGTGTATCTCACTATTTTTTTTTTGTATTTCACCAATTTTTTATCTGTCTATGGTATGAGAGCTTTCAATGTTTCTCATCGTTGCATCCACATTGTTTGGAAGTTGGAGTAAATATACCCATGTGTGTTTTGTCAAGTTCACTAACCAACAATTTTGAAATGCATAACTTGCAACGAAAAAAATAAAAATCTCCACTTCACAAGGAAAATCGGGGAGGGGGTGGGGGGGATAATATAACACTCAATGTTAAAAAGTGAAGCACTAGCAGTGTGATCTCAATTTTTCAGGTTTCTGCTCCCAATTGTAGTCGTATTAGACTGAGACTGGTTATGAAGGCCATTTTCCAACTTCTAACTAAGATCTTTATTTATACAAAAATACACAACAAATAATAAGATGAGAACACATCAAGAGTAACATACACATCCAATCATTATGAGGAACATAAAAGTAAAAAGGAATTTACAAGAAACATAATTCAATTAATATGTCGCATTGTTCGAAACAAGCAAAACCATGGTCATTATATAGAGCCTTCCTTTTTCATTAGCAAAATAAGTTAAAAGGAAGCATGATTAGATAATGTTTATATTATAGGAATTAGAAAATTTAACAAAATAAGAACTAAAATAATTTGAATATAATCCAAGTAATAAACTGCACATCATGTTTTCCAACCAGAATATTCTCAAATATACATCAATATACCATGTAGTTGTCTACCACTATAATCCAAAAATAAGTCATGCAAGTTTCACTAAATTTTGACGTCATAATTATCCATAATAATTTAACATAAATCTTCCCTCGAGTTACATAAATTGAGACCATATTTTCATAGATAAAGTATCTCATTTTCATATAAAATCAATAAGCAATCATCATTAACTCATTAAATGCATCGGTGTCAATGTAATATAAGTGGATTCAATCCATCAATCCTAGTTGTCGCATAGACACATACATATATTCCCCTTTAAGGTGCGTCTAAACCGGCAAGAGTAAACCATTAGATCCTAATCGTGTCATGTTCTCACTAGGGAGCTGTCCAAACTTGGTTCTATAATCTTCAAGATAAACTCATGTTGTTCAGCCAATTTTATCCTCCAAGTTTGTAGGGAGAATGTTAAACATACTCGTATAGCAGAGTAAGCTAGTTACCAGTTTAGCTAGAGAAGCTACTAGCTTATATTGAAACATTTTGTAGTTGTTCTTCAAAGTTAGTTAGCTGTAATAGCTTCTTTAGAGTTAGCTAGCTATTGCAATCATTTTCTAATTGTGCACCAGACTCTAGATGCAATAACTTATTGAGTATTTTACCAAATATAAATATAAAGTTTCACATAGATTACTTTGTAGTTTCTCATAATTTCTCACACTTTTATTTTATTGCTCACATTGATATTCTTTTACCTTTGTAAAAAAAAAACATGTGTCTTATTAACTAGAATTCAAAGTAAAATATAAAACTCTTAAATTGGTGGATATCCCTTTACCACCTATTAGAGTAAAAGACTAGAATTATTCATTTTCTGTTTTTTTAACAACTGATAGTTATCTTTGTTAGTTCATTAAACTACCATA
This sequence comes from Glycine max, assembly GCF_000004515.6. Classification (NCBI taxonomy): domain Eukaryota; kingdom Viridiplantae; phylum Streptophyta; class Magnoliopsida; order Fabales; family Fabaceae; genus Glycine; species Glycine max. The sequence continues at coordinate 51,185,469 of NC_016091.4, forward strand.
AGTTAAGTTGATAGTTACTAATGTTAGTTGTAATAATTGTCTAACTCTAATATAAATACTAGAGATGTAAATTACTATAATTTATTTATTCATAAATGGTTTTAAACTTATTTCATTAAGCTTTTTAAAATAACTTATCTAAATATTTCACTGTTATTTGTAAATTGAAATCAATCCCGCTTTCATTTTCGCCACTCCCTCCAACAACAAGACCTAGTACAATATACCTGGATCTAAAAACAATCTCTCGTTCTCCCTCACCAGTCACCACGCAACACCCCGTCATTCCCTTCACTGCACCAACCGTGGTTCTCAGCAGCATCGCCACCCGCTCTTCCCCCTCAGCACGCCGTGAATCCACGAATCCGAACCTTGGTTGCCATCGTCGTTTGTCGTTGCAGGTTCACACGCAGGAGACGAGGCTCTCGTTGTGGGTTCCCGTGATAACTGTCACTGGTTAGCGTGAACATCCATGGTAAGAAATTTTTCCTCTTTCATTTTTCTTCAACTCACACTCACACTCTTCCTCATTCATAGGTTTCTCGTACGGGCGCTCTCCGTCCGCTTCTTCACTGGCGGCTCGGTGCCCCTCCGCATCTTCTGCTCTCATATCCTTTCTTGTTTCCTTGAACTTATTCACTGCCTAGTCAGAAACTCATGTCTTCCGGCGAAGACAACATGGCGGCGATAGAGTGGAAGTGATAGCAACAGAGATCAGAACATACCTGAGGCCCAAGCTATGGATGAAGACAGACCCGAGACCCACGATGGAAGGCCCAAGAGAAGTACCAAGCGACCTGCGTATCTGGACAATTACGCATAACAGTTATTGGGGAAGAATTAAGGGAGTTATTTACAATTGTTTTTCCGTTTCAGAATTCTGTTAGAAAAGCTGCTAGGAACCCGTTATTGCAATCATGCTTTGTAAATTTTATTACACAGAATCACCCCACGAAATGTATTTACATAAGATTGCAATGAATTAAATGGTAAGAAGAATTCCAGCTCATCACCTTTAGTGTAGAACGGAGGTTCCCTTGCCCTCAAAATGAAGGACCATTGTCCTCTGCTTGTATCAGGAAGCCATCAGAGCTGAAGCCCAATGTTTCGCTGTCTGGCGTTAAGGTCGTGACTGATTCGGTAGTGGTCTCTGATGATGGTGATATCCCTTAAATTTTGACTATATATATATATTTTTTTTTTCTTTTACTTTTGGTACTTCCTTAATATACTAATGTGAGGATGAAAATCTATAAGACTGTATAATTGTAAAGTTCTGTGACTTCTATCCCCTTCTATTTATGTTTTGTATGGTAGTGATACACTAGGGTGAATTGTTTAATGTGGTTGTTTTAATCATCTATTATTTTTGAATTGGGAGACGATTTGTTTGATTTTGTTTGTATTTGCTTCAATTCTGGTTTGCCTTCTTTCCTTCAAGAAGAAAAAATGTTAGGTGATGAAGAAATTTGTTGGTGGCTGGTGTGATTATAGATGCTTTAATTTTTAAATATGAGAGTGGAGCCATGTCTGATTGGCTCTGTCTGATTTCTTGGAACAAAATTCGTTGATAGTGATAGTGATGTCCTAGGAAGCATGGTTGAATTGGACAATTGAAGCTAGTTTGCTGAGACTGTAAAAATAATTTGCTTTTGAACAGTCACCTAATTAATCATGTTTTTGATAAGTCATTTGGTTTTGACATTGCTGTTGAAGAGGCACAAGGAGCCATAAACTTTGCTCATGTGGAAGCAGAAAGCACTGAGAATGGTATCGATATTGTCAAGCTTATGGGTCGTTACAGTGGTAAGTATCATTTACATTATGGTAGTTTACAATTTTAGTCAGTTGGTATAGAGTTCAGGATTTGAATAATCTGGGTAGGAAAAAGATTTACGTTTTGTTTGTATTATGGGTACTTCATAAATTTCAGTTTTTATTACTTAAGCTACACAAGAAAATTGGTCTATGTGAGGAAAGTAAACAACATAAATCCAAAACATTTTTTTCTCTCTTTCCTTTTTCGACTTCCAGTCTAACAACAGAAAATGGGACATTAAATATCTTTTACTATGCAAGTTTTTTACTATAAAAAGTGCGACAATTTTGATGAATAAAAACTGACGGCGATTCGGTCAACAAGGAAATAAAAGGAGACTAGGAATATTCTTTATCCAATTTATGACAGATGCTTTTATCAGAAAAAAAAATAGCTTTTGAGTTATACCCGTGTTTATTCGGTGTTGGGTATCATTCTCAAGAGGTGGGGGAAGGCCAATCTTCTTTGACCTTTTCCTTTCCTAGTTCAACTTGAATCAGTTAAGGAATTTTCTTAAAAGTTGGATATGAGATGGGGGGAGGTTCGGTGAGGATGACAGAAATTGGAATTTAATAGGTTGTAATTTAAATATAATGTGTAAGATATCTTAAGATATATTAAAATATTATCAATTTGGGTAGGGAAAGAAAAGAAGGTCGGGAATTTAATTTTAAAAGAGTTTTGAAGAAAATTGTTAAATGATTTGTGTAAAAGCTATTTGAGTTAATCAAGAGAAATTGAACTTGTTATTGGACAAAAATAAATTCAGTTTTTAGAAGTAAAAGTGGTAATTTGAAGTTAATTTATATAATAAAGCTTACTTTTGATTTTTTACACCCTTAGAATTCTGATGGGAGAATGTTGGGAGGGACAAAACAAACCAGCAAAAGCACCACTAAGGGCACAAACCCTTGGTGGATTCCCTTTAACAGAATTTGTTAGAAGGTGCTGAGCTGTCAGGAGGATACTGGTTCATAGGAAATATGCTGTTGGCGTGTTGCTTCCCATCGTGCAGCACTGCATTGTCGCCATTTTCCACTTTTCTGTTATTTTCTTTTTGCATTCTAGCACCTTCTGTTTTTGTAGCGGCACCCTTGGCTAGTGCCTCTACATTAGGGATGCTTAGTATGTAATAAAGGACAGGAGAAAAATAATACAAGTTTTCTTCCTTATCCTTCTCTCTTATGGAGGTTCCTAGCCCTCGAAGCTACGCTGTTCTTTTCCATGCTTCTGTGCATGACAGAGAAAGTTGCCAATGTTAGATAAACGAAACCAAAATAATTGGGAACCTCTTAGCTTTTTAACAGTCTCCACTTACTTGCCAATTTTAAGAAAAATTGCATTGAATTTTCCAGAATAGTGTTTTTTTGCCTTTTTTTTTGTTGTTTGGTGAGTCCAATTAAGTTAACGAGTTTTTTGTTGAGCTGAAAAAGAAATCTGATTACTAGTTTCCAGCTTTGGAAGAAGCTTGCTCAAGTGTGGGATCACAGTGATAGATCATGATCTTTTCATTTTGAAGAACATCCAACCCCTGATGTTGATATGGTTTCCAAAATAGAATGTATAAGGAGTTTTGTTTCAATTTTTTTTTGGTATTTTATTATTATTTCCCCTTTCTGTTTGAGTTTTATGTCATTTAAAGTTTGGGAAAATGGTGGGTATGAAGCATATTTATGCTAAAGAGTGTTGTTTGTTTGTGTTTTTTTGTTTTGTATGGCTTCTTTATTTTGAACTCCAACTTGAGAAGTATTTGAAGCAAATGAATGTTTTTTAATTTTACAATTTTTTTCATAATTATTTTAGCCAAGTGTGGATTGTTTTTAATTTTTTTAAACTATAGTAATTTACTAATTTGTTTTTATTTTGGTTCTTGTGTTTGAAACTAAGTACCCAATTTTCAGAGATGAGAAAAAAGACCAAAAAACTTAACTTTGATAGAAAATAAATGCATTTGTTGTTATGATTCTATTCTTTTAACCCGAAGTGTTGAAATCTTTTATAATTTTCCCCCCATTGTATAACTAAGTTCCGTTAGGGATCTCTGCTGATAAAGTGAAACAACTTGTAATCTAAAGTCTGCATCTCTGCTGATGGGATTTCATTGTGCTTTTGTTACATGATGTAGAAGGTTTGAAGTCGTTGATGGTTTTGCTGATAGCTAAACTTTTTTTTTTAAATGAATTATGGTCTATTAATCCATTTGCTTGCTAATTGTTGTTCATTATATTTTGGGGTTGTAGGTGTTGGTTTTGTGACATATGTTTGGTAGTGAAATTTAAATATTTGCATGGAAGCCAAAGAATGTATTAGATCCGGGCATACAATGATAGAGGCAGAATCCCCATCATTTTAGCAGGTGGCAATGAGGAGTAAAGCTCTAAACCTGGTTCATGTCCTTGATAGTGCTGCTGCTGCTACTACAACTGCACCTGTTGTTGTCTCACCTATGAGACTTTGGATTCATGTCCTTCATGTCCTTCTCTAACAATACAAATTTAAGTTGTACGAGGGAAGAGGCTCTGAATTTCGGTGCCTTGAGCGATTCTGATGGAGGGAAGCAGTTACTTGATAACATATTGTGCATTAATATGAGTGGATTGACTGGACCTATTCAATTTGGTTTAGATAGATCTCCTCTAAATCCATCATATGACATTCTTAATGTAATTGGTACAGGTTATAGGAGAATCGGCTACTGGTCTAGTTACTCTGACCTTTCTCTAATAACCCCTGAGAAACTTCATGCAGAGCCTGCCAATCGTTCAATTTGAAGCCAACATCTAAACTGTGTCATATGGCCAGGAAATACAACAGAAAAGCCTCGTGGATGGGTTTTCCCAAATAATGGGAGGTAACTGAGAATTGGAATTCCCAACAGAGTTAGCTATTAAGATATGATCTCCCAAATAAATGGCACCAATGCAATTCGAGGATATTGCATAGATATATTCCTAGCTGCCTTTAAATTGCTTCCCTATGCAGTTCAATACAAGTTCATTCTGTTTGGAGATGGACACAAGAACCCAAGCTACTGTGATCTTGTCAAAATGATTACTTCTGATGTAAGTAATACTCACTGCATAGAACAAACATAATGTAGTAATATCTTGTTTTTATATATCAATTTTTTGTGCTTGCATCTACAGGTTTTTGATACTGCCATAGGTGACATTGCGATTGTCTCTGTCCGAACAAAGATTGTGGATTTTACTCGACCATACATAGAGTCGGGGCTAGTTGTGGTTGCTACAGTAAAAAAAATTGAAGTCAAATGCTTGGGCTTTCTTGCGACCATTTACTCCACATATGTGGGGTGTCACTGCATTTTTTTTCCTCTTTGTTGGAGCAGTGGTGTGGATTCTTGAACATAGAACAAACGATGAGTTTTGAGGGTCACCGAGGGAACATATAGTTACAGTTCTTTGGTAAGTACTCTTGTTGTAGCTTGTGCACATAGCTAGTTAGTCATAACTCATCTTTGTATGATGTTGCAGGTTTAGTTTGTCAACCATGTTCTTTGCGCACAGTAAGTCGTCCACCTATTTTGACAGTTCATGTCCTATTCTTGTTTGTGGCTAGAAACAAATAAGCTTCTTTATTATTCTTTCAAGAGAAAACACACTTAGTCCACTTGGTTGAGTTGTGTCCATCCATGTCCTGCATTTACATACTCACTTCCCTCACATGCATCTCACCCCCGAAAGTGACACATGTTGAATTGGGCCACATTTGTCGTTGATCCCCCTCTTCGTCGCTCCACCGACACCACTCTCACACTCGATGTGTTTAGCATGCAATTTCGTTAAGAATCCACCATTATCCAACTTAACCTCAAATCCTCATCAAGAATCTCTCACGCTTCCTCGCTCTGTGGATACTCCATCATCGTCGTCACTACCTCATTTTGATCAAGAACATCGATTCTAAATGACGAGCACCGAAAGCAGTTGGACTTTGTCTCCATATTTGTCTCTTCCTTCTCTCCCTCATTGTTGTCATCACCTACCTCTAATACCACCACCACCAACTAGATTCACTTCAAAAATCACGAACCAAATCCGCCCATAAAATATCATCTTTGTCTATATCTGAACCCAAAATGCTTAAATCCAACCTCTTCTCCTCGTTGTTCGTTTCTCCCTCACTCCCCCATGTAGCATTGTGCCTCTTTTGCCAGTCGTGTCACCATTTCAATTCTTTAAGGGATTTTATTTCAGATCTCATTATGTTTTTAATTCATGTCAAATCTGGTTGTTTTATTTATTTTTTTAAAAAACTTTGATTCATTTTGTTGTTGTTGAGCTTGATATATGCTTTAATTTATTTTGATTCTTGCATTTTTAAATATTTTTTCTATAATATATGATGATTTTTAACCTTTGAAAATTACATTTTAAAATTTTAATTAAAAAAATGTCACAGGTTCTTAATCTAAACGTAATTTCTGATGAAAAACTAGTAAATAATAATTTTATAAGAGTGAAAACAAACAAAAAATTATAAAAAATAAATCCAAACTTTAGTAATTTTAGAAGGATGAAAAAATATTTTAACATTTTATTTATAAAATAAAATTACCAAAAATGAATAAAGTCAATATTTCAATGAATTTAATATATATTTATATTTATAATTGACTATAAAAAATCTTTAAATATGTAAAGTAAGAAAAATATTTTTTAAAAAAGTATTTTTTGAATTATCTTAAAATTTGTAAACATATTCATAATGGTTGGTAACTATTTCAAATAATATAAATATTAATTACACTTAATTGATAAGACACTCTTTTTAACATTCTCTGTAACACACTCTTTTTATCATTCTCTGTACAATTATTAAAATTTATCAAAAATTATTAATTTTGATAAGACCTATCTTTACTAATATTCTTAGTATATATCAATGAATGTAATTTTGATAAAACTAACTTGGAAACATTTATTCGATTTGGTAATTCCCTCATTGACAATTGATAGGTTAAAGTAAATTTACATGATTATTTTATTTTGTTTTAATTCAGTGGTCTATTGAAAGTTTCCAAAATTTAAAATATTAAAAAATATAAATTACTAATAAAATAACAAAACTCAAACTTTAAAGTAAAAGAGTGAATGTTTTATAAACCAGTAACATGGGTGCCTGATCGTATTGGGAAACCTGATTTCCCGGCTCAATTTATACAGCACACAAGTAGAGAGAGACACATAACATTTGGCATTGTGGAATCTGAAGTGAAAGGAAAAGAAAAAAAGATCTTTGCATCAAACCCTAATCCTAAAAATGTGTACCTCGTCGGAGGTTTGCAAGTGGAGTTTCCCTACCAACCATATGGATCTCAGTTTGCGTTTATGGCTAGAGTGATTTCCACCCTTAATCTAGTTCAGAAAGAAGGCCATTGTCACGCGTTGCTTAAGTCTCCAAGCGGTACTGGTAAGTCCCTTTCGCTTCTTTGTTCCTCTCTCGCTTGGCAGCACCACTTAAATCTCAACATGACCATCTCAAGCCCGCGTCGGAGGCAACCACCGATCCTCTGGCTCTGGTGGCGGATTTGTTCCCGAGGAGGTTTCACTTTCTTCTTGTAACTATGTCTTCTAATTCACGATATTTCCTTTATTTTGGATTTTGTTGTCCTCAGCAATTGTCCTTCTTGTAGTTTCAGAAATTCCCGACCATACGCAAATTGAGATCAACAAGAAGCAGAAGAAAAAGGAAGCACCAACCATATATTATGCCTCGTAGGTGTTTTTACAATCAAGTTACAATTTGCTTCAGTTTTTTTTTGTTGCATAAGTAATTAATGGTTATAAAATTGAGAATTTTTGTTATTATGGTTTCAAGCAATTAGCATTGCTGAGTATTGTAGAGATTAGATTAGATTGTTTCCGATTTTCAAGGTCGCTTTCTATATATTAAAATATGGGCATCATCACTTAACTAGACCATTTTTTGTTCAATTGTATAAGGAGAACGCACTCACAAATTTCTCAAGTGGTTCGTGAATTGCGGAAAACTGCATACAGGGTGCCTATGGCTGTGTTGGTAGGTTGAATTTATATCTTTGATATCACTATTATTTTTTTTTATCCTCAAATTTGTTTTCTGCTCATTTTTGGATTCTCCCAAGTCGTAATTCACCTTTTGCTTTGTGTTTTTAACCAATATTAATGAGGCTAATGCAAAATATCATTTCGTTTGGTATGATTTTGGAGAATGTGATTATTCAGCACTTCTTCAAATTGAAGTGTGTATTGTCCCCACCTTGAGTTTTTATTTTCCGTTGCTGTTATTTTTCAAATTACTATTAAATAATAAGCTATATTTTATTTTTTTGTGAAGCATATTATATGTTAATTTTAAACCATTGCTGATGAGATACCAATGAACATCCAACTTATATGATAAGGATTTTAATTTTAACAAAGGTGTTAATGAAAACTGAAAAGTAAGAATGCCTTATTAGTACTCATTCTTTGATATGCAAAAAGATGTTTCTTTCAGTAAAGTAATATGGATTTGACTGAGTATTTTTCCCTCTCTTATTTTGCTAGGCATGGCGGAAACACTGCTGCACAACTAAAAATATAATTGGCAAAGAGAACATCTATGATGAATGGTTGCTTTTACCTTGACATTTTAAACTTTATGATAATCTTTCTTTTTTTCATTTGATAAAATGTTCTCATCTTACAATCTTCATACTAATAATTTTCATAAAATGTTCTCAGTAAACTATTATTGAAAGATCAGGCAACAGGGTGTCCATAATTCAAGTGAGTGTATGCTTATTTGCTCATGCTTCCTATCTATTTTTCATATCACTCTTCCTGAAGTAACTGAAATGACAAACTTACAATCTATGCAGAAATGCTCATAAAGTCAAAGGTCATCCTTCCCTTCAGAAAGGAGGATGCAATGTGGTGCATGACATAGAAGATCTTGTAAAAGTTGGACAATTGGTAAAAGGTTTGGCCTTTTGTTGTTATTCTTTGTTTTTATTTTTTTGTTTAAAAGTTTGTGCTAAGCTTTGTAAAGTACAAGTCTTATGCTATCTCCACTTTCAGGTTGCTGTTCGTGCTCGTTCTATGTCAAATGATGCTCAATTGGTATTTTGTCCATATAACTACATCAATAATCCAGTCATTTGGGCACCAATGGAAGTGGATATTAAAGTAGGCATAGTTATTTTCGACGAAGCTCAGTGAGCTGCTCTTCTCTTTCTATTTAGTTGCCAAGTCAATGAAACAGTACTAAAATTACAGTTAAACTGAACTTGCTTTATTTTATTTTTTTAGATAATATATGGATTCCGGATGTCTTTCACAAACCATCAGTTGCATGCTATCCAATGTAGAGCTCAATGAAAAATTTGTATAGTTTGGCAATAGTTTATTCGTGTTTTTTTTTTATGAAATGATCCTCACATGCTTACAGGTTGCAGCAATATGGAGGACATTACTCGTGATGCTAGCAGTGTGGATAATGAAGAAGATGTTTTGGATAGTATGTTATGAACCTTACAACTTTTATTTTCACTGTCTCTAAGAATTATAGCTTTTATTTTCATTGTTACTAATAATGATGCTTAACTATATGGTCATACCTTTGAAAACTACATATGGAGCTCCAACAACTATGCTCTATTAATGCTGCAATTTACCAACCACTATATGAAATGGCACAGGTAATAGGATTATATATTGGGTTTGAAATGTTTGAATTATAAGTTTATCCTTATTGATTGTAAATCTGTAATGAGTGCTGCATTTATGCAGGGCCTTACTAGTCGGATGGAACAGAAGAAAAACAAGCTAGAAAAACATGATTTTCAGCACTGTGTCAAGGAGTTAAGGATTTTGTCATTCTTTATGCCTTTTTCAATTATTAATTTGTGAATGCATTTTTCATTTTGTAATTTGGCTGTTTCAGTTCAACAATTTTATAGTATTTAAGATTAGGGTGTAGGGTGTAGGGTTTGGGGTTTAGGGTGTAGGGTGTATATTGGGTTTGAAATGTTTGAATTATAAGTTTATCCTTATTGATTGTAAATCTGTAATGAGTGCTGCATTTATGCAGGGCCTTACTAGTCGGATGGAACAGAAGAAAAACAAGCTAGAAAAACGTGATTTTCAGCACTGTGTCAAGGAGTTAAGGATTTTGTCATTCTTTATGCCTTTTTCAACTATTAATTTGTGAATGCATTTTTCATTTTGTAATTTGGCTGTTTCAGTTCAACAATTTTATAGTATTTAAGATTAGGGTTGAGGGTTGAGGGTTGAGGGTTGAGGGTTGAGGGTTGAGGGTTTCAGGGTTCAGGGTTCAGGGTTCAGTGTTCAGGGTTTGAGGGTTCAGGGTTCAGGGTTCAAGGTTCAAGGTTCAAGGTTCAGGATTCAGGGTTTAGGGTTTACCGTTTCGCGCTTCCACTCTGGTGATTGCAGCTCTGCCTCTTTCCTCCCACAACACTTCCTTCTTGTCTCGTCCTTTACATGATTGTCTCCTAATACGTCCTAACTAAATTTGAAAATTAAGTAAATATTTTCCTTTTTAAACTCCAATTTTCATTTGTTTTTAAACATGTACTAACATGTAAGCACATGCATGGGTATCACTCTCAGAAAAGTTATTTTCATTTTTTTCAATATTTAAATAATTATTTTATGTCAAAGGTATCAATTTAAAATTTTAAAATTAATACCTGGTTCTAGTTTTAATTTTTGGTGATCTTTTAATTTTCAACTTTAAAGTCCAAACTACAGAAAAACATTAATTACTTTCTTGAATGAATTGTTTGGTGGTAACTATAACTTTGATCGAAAGAAAATAAAGATGGCAAAGTTGGTTATAAGGTTAAATGTAATGTATAGTCTACTATATTTTGAAATTTTTATTTTGATATATTATGTTTTAAAAAATTATTTTGATATTTTATATTTTAAAAAGTTTTATTTAGTTTTTCTTTAATTTTTTTAATAAAAACATTAGTCCTTTATCAATGTTTAATTTTTTAAAATATATTATAATTCGAAAGAGAACAATAGAGAGAAAGAAAGTTTAAAAAGAATAATAGTTATGTGTATTATTTCTAATAGGAATAGACTATTTACATATATAAAAAATAATAGGGAAATTACAAAGAATAAACATAAATAAGGAAAGATTATAAATGATAATAACATATATAATAAATGATATGGATAATCACAATTAGATTATTCATAACACTCATTCATAGATATCCATTATTTAAGAATTTATCTCATTAAAACATTAATAGGAAAAATCATGTGGGATAAAAACTTGATGAAGAAAAAAAAAGTGGATCATCTCATCTTTTATTATGTTATTACTTGTATCATTAAAAATCTTGTCAAAAAAATCCAATGGAACAAAATAATGAGAAATGAAAAAAGAATGTAAAACAGATTTATTTCTTTTGTCCATGTATACAATGATCTTTAAGACAACGAATAAGAAATAATCAATCTTTTTTTATCTCCACTCTTCAAGAATGAAAATTTCTTTATTTTTCATTTTTGTACTACATTTTTTTCACCTTTTGGATGTGAGAATAAGTCACTTTTTAAATTCATTGTGTACTAAAAAACACATTGTATATATGTTTATGAAATCTCAATGAGATACTACATCAATAATAATAGATAATTATCTCTCAAAGTATCTTACCAAATGTTAAACAATACACTTAAACTTAAATAGATATAATGTTGAAAGATAAATAATTAGAAAATTCAACAAGAATTTTTTTCTTTATTCTTCATATAGTCTTTCTTTAAATTTATTCTTAAAATTTCTTTATTTAACAGGGTCTTCATGACCTTTCACAAAAGTTTTTTTTTAATTTCCTTATTTGATAATATCTTCATGACACAACATATTCAAATGAATATCATATTTACGTTAACAATATAACTATAAACATCATAGTTATGAGTAATATAATTAGGTAGAAAGAATCTTTAGCTTGAAATATGAACTCAAAAGAATACGAATTTATCTTGGTATAATCGAATTATAATAAAATTCACCGGTTTGGACTATTACAACATTATTTTCTCACATTTGGTGAGAAAAAATATTCTTTTGTTTATACTTTTGCATTATTTTCTCACTTTTAGTGAGAGAAAAATATTCTAAAAATTTTCTTCCATGATAGATTATTTAAGACTCAAATGAATCATTTCAGAATTATGTAAATAGAACACTTATATTTTATCCAACATATAATATGGATAATGATATTAGAGAAATGAAAAATCTAACCTTAAAATATAAATATAATAAAACAACTTTCTGCATGACTTTTCTTGTAAGTTACAATACCAATTATCGATGACTCGTGATAGAAAAATAATCATGCTGATAATGTATTACATATAATATAACTCAAAGGAGAATAATGAAGAGAAGGAAAAAAGTTAAAGAAAATGATAATGGTGTGTATTATTTCTTGGAGGAGCAAATTGTTTATATATACAAACAAGTAATTGGAATTTTAAAAAAAAAACATAAATAAAAAATATCATAAATGATAATTACATATATGATAAAGGATATTGACATCATAATTAAATTATTCATAATAATTTAAAAATAAATAATTTAAAACAGTAATAACTAAATTTTATTTCAAAAATTATAAACTACCGTAAACAAAAACACTTTGGCGTATTAGCGTGAAAACTCCCCCAAATAGCATGAAAACTCCCACCCCACCTCAAAGCCTTTCCTACAACCAACACCACCATTGTTCCCCCTCAACCTTTTGCTCTAGCCCAGTTTCTTGCACCGCTCTGATCTCTAAGAAGTGTGAAATGGGATTTAAGGATTTTGAATCCGTTTCCAAATCAAAGAAGTGAATAATGAGACCTAATATCTAAAATCTCTCAAACTCTTTCTAGATCCAACCCTCTTTGACCACCGTTGTCTGCCATATTCCAGATTTGAGGCATTTCTCCGACGCGCCACTGCAAGACGGTATTTTGGAGGCGATGGTGATGTGGTTGCAATGTGTTGGTGGGCTTGGACGCATATCTGTTGGGTGTGGCGACCACGGCCACAAATCGGAGGTGATGAAAAAAAAGAAGGAAACATTAAAAAGTAAAATATGTGATGTCTGATCGAGGTTTCTTTTTGGTGGGGTCGGGTTCTTTCAGTGGTTCTTCTATCTTGTTATTTCTTTATCTATGTTGTTGATTCTTGCGTATTATTTCTTTATCTATGTTGTTGATTCTTGCGTAGTGTAGCCGGGTTCTAAAGGAGCCTTGGAGCGAGGTTGAAGTTTAATGTTATTATGTTTTTATTTATCTTTCCTATGACCAAAAGCTACCAGATTATGGAATAATGAAGGGTTTCAAATTCCTCTGCTGATTGGATTCATAAGGAATGGTGAAGGCATGTTTTAGTGGTTTATATAATTTTTAAAATAAAATAAAGATAATCATAACTTTTAGTTGTTATTATTTTAAAATTTAAATATCAAAATGAAAAAATAATAAAATTTAATAGACGAAAAGTAATATTTAGCTCAGTTATAAAAAATTTAAATATATTTTTAGTCTTTGTAAGTTTTTGTTTTTCCATTTTTGGTGCTTGTAAATTTATTTTTCTAATTTTGGTCTCTTGTAAGATAATGTCTTTTAATTTTGGATTTTATAAGTTTTTTTTAGTCTTTGGAAGTTTATATTTTTTAGTTTTATTTCTTTTAAGATTTTAATTTTTTTTATAATTCCTATAAGTTCTCACTTACATGTATTGAAATTGAAAAAACTCAAATGAGTGAAGATGCTCATATGAGTGAAGATGCTCCTCAGATGATTGCGGACGTAGATGCGACTGTTGCAGAGGACTTAGGTCGTGATGATATTGAGGGGTCACATGCTGATGAGGGATTTCCTGGTGAACCCCGTGACCCATCAGTTCTAACTTCATTTGCGGAGCATGTCGCACATGCCATTTGGACGGGACAAGTATTATAATTTCTTACATAATTCTTAGACTAACTACCTTTAATTTAACCATTTGTTTCCTTGTATGTCATGCTTAATTTTTGCACTCTAGAAGGGTTACTTGCAACATTTGTTTACTAATGGTTTATTGTTTATATATGGCATTATTGCAGGTAACGTTCTGCTGTTGAGAAACAACTTAAATTTGAGTCCAGATATTGCTGAAGTCTCACAGGAGAAATTGCTTTCATTGGTTGCTGAAAGATTAATTGATTCAAATAGTAGTGTGAATGTAAGAGTTGCATTTGTTATCACTGGTGACATTAAATCTTTTATGATACAAGTTGATTTGGCAATTTTTCTTATTGTCTTCTAGGGCAAAGATGCAGGCTATGTTGAAAATCAACAACAGAACATTGCTGATGCAATTGACTTACTCCCTAGGCTTGCTACTGGAATTGATGTAAATATAAAATTTAGGAGGTCAGTTATACAGTTCTTCTCATTTCTTTGGCAGTCATGTGCATCATCCATCAACAATTTTGAACTTCTGATAAAAATTTCTTGAATTACAGAATAGCTGATTTTGAATTCACTCGAGAGTGTGCCATATTTGATCTGCTGGACATTCCTTTGTATCATGGCTGGATGGTTGATCCTCAGGTATTTTTTCACCCTCATTCCAAATTAATTAGTTCTATCTTGTCATTTGACCTCAATCTACTGTGTTAGTTGCCTCCTTGTGCCACATCTTAAAATTGATCCTGCCTTGGATTATGATGAAAATTGTGTGGTTCATTGCTTACTGTAAATTTTAAATGGTCAAGTGATCTTTCTTAAATAAATATCAAAATACTTATCAAAATGTTATCTTTATGTTTTTCTTAAACAATGTGGGCTTTATTTCTTATTTTATGATGTGTTTATTTGATATTCAAATTTTCATGTTCTTTTGAGCCAGGATTATGACACTGCGAATGCAATTGGATCAAAGTCCTATAATGCCCTTATGGGAGAGCTTGTCTCTCTTGAAACACTAAACATGAATGTCCATCATGAAAATAATCCGGAAGATTGTGTTGATTTTGTGGCTGCAACAACTGCTACTCTTGGAGTTCCTTCTCCCAGTCTTTCAAAAGCCAGGTCGTTTGATGATTCTTCTCATTCTATTTCTGATCATATACAAAGAAAAGGTGATCTAGAAGAAGAGGCAGAGTTGTTGAGAGTCTTGAAAATGTCCGAGGCTGAAAATGATCCTGTTGTAGGTCACATAAATGGAGGAGAAATTTCTGTCAGTATGGATAGAAATATGTGTGATGAGGAGGTTATAAATACGGATTCTGGAGATAAATTAGGAAATAGCACTGGTGCTGGTAACAGTAACTTTCATGAAGATGGCCCCGAGCCTTCCTTATCTGATGATTGTGCTACTTCTGGCAAAGACCACAACGAACAGATATCTTCTACTTCACACTGGGAGAGGCAACTAATTCATCCTTAAAGACTGATGCCATAAATGACCTTCATTAATCAACTTATATGGGACCTGAAGAATCTCTTGACCTGAATAATGTGATTGAGAACAGCCTTGATGCATTGGTTCAGAATGAGAGTGAAGATATCCCATATCCTGAAAAACACTCTGTCTCTTTGTTTGAGTGCCGTGCAGATGTTTCTGGAGGAGATGGAAAAGTCCATGATCAATCCACTCCTACAACTATAGATCATGAAGTTGTAGATGAATCTCATGGACCTGATGCCACAGTATTATCATTCTCATCCCCTGGCCATACAAATTCAGATTCATCTAGTGTCAGATATCATCAAACTGATGTTTCTGGAGCATTGACTTCATGTGTTCAAGGGAGTGAGCCCATATATGAAGGAGAGGAATGTGTGTTGGATACAAGAACTGGAAATTTTGAGGATGGTGAACCTGTTTATGAAGGTGAGGTGGTACTTGCAGAACAGTCTGACAAAAGCACCTTAGCTGCTCCTGATCTAAGAGCTAAGGATGAACTTACTCCAGAACAAGGTAAAGTGGTGCCATATATTGAAGAAGTGGATTGATTCTCATTAAAGTATTATTTTCTTAGATAACTATATATTATCTTATGGGAGACTTATGTCCATTTTTTATGGTCTTAGGTGAATTGATCAAGAGTTTCTTGAGGAATAACGCCAGCCAGTTGACATTTTATGGGTATGTTGACCTCTTGTCTTGTTGGTCTAGATAAATTGATCTAGTTCTGTGTTCCAATATATTTCTCTTTATTGGCTATGAAGAATTTTCCTTTCACATTTTGTATATTATAAATGCTTTTGCAGTCTTTTCTGTTTACAATATGGGCTTAAAGAGCGTGAACAGTGTGTTTTTTCCGTAACAATCATTTCAGCACCATGTTCAAGGTCAGTAAAAGTCTCAATTTTTTTTTCTTTTGCCATTTAGATTACTGATATCAAGTGCAGCCAGTAGCACATTTTTGTCATCAAGAAAAAATGTTGTTTGTCTTGCAAAGTCTTCATACTAAAGTTATTTTCTCTTATTCACAGGGTGAGCTCTATCTTCTAGCCACGGACCAAGGTTACATAAATCAACCTGATCTGGTCTGGGAAAAACTGAATGAGGTAAAACAGTATTGCTTTATGATCTTTTTATTGAGATAATTTTTTTTTTAATCTTTGTATGTTGCCACTGATAGATGTCCTCAATTAAACCTCTTGAAAACTTAAAGGTTATATGCTTGATTTGAGCTTCTTGGATACTTAGGTACAAGTCATGCAGGCAGTTTTCTTGGACTTATAGTAAATTATATGTGGATGAATCTTTATATAGTATCTTGTGTAGTTTCATTTTTTATTGTACTAATGGCCGACCATCTTATCCAAGTGAATAAGTAAAAGCTTGTTAAAATTATTTAATATTAAATTGCAGAAATTAATTGTGCTATGTACTTATCTTTCAGGTCAATGGTGATACATTGTTTTTGACCAGTAATTTGAAGGAATTCAAGGTAGAAAACCATGAAAGTAGCACTTGGGATGAGAACAATGCTCTGACCAGCACTGCTGTATGTTATCTTCTTTAAATTTTAAAGGGGAAATATGTTGATCTTGCTTACCAATTTCTCGTTAATATTTAGACAACTTCACGTTTAAGGACTATCTTGCCAGCATAGATAGTGCAACACATGCAAGCTTAGATATCAAGTAAGTTTCCATGTAAACTTGTTAACTATTCCTATTTCAAAATTATAGTTTTAACTATTCAAGATGGTTTGGTAAAAATTCATCATATCTGTAACTGTGACAGTTCTGATCTGCAATTAGCAATAGCCTTGCAACAACAAGAGTTTGAGCAGCAGCCACCACGCCAGGATAATTTACAGCAGAAATCATCCATTAGTGGTAGCTCTAGACTGGTCACGGGTCCCCAGGTATATACTGTTTTGGATACATGTATACATATACACACAGAGACAGTGTTGTTGGGTTACCTGGGTATCTTATTGAGTGGGGCAGCCAATGGATGGGATCATTTTCAATTTTGTCGGGAATCTTTATTATTAAGTAGCAAATACCTGATCATTTTTATAGAACTTAACTGTAATATACTAATAATGTAATTTTAAGTAGCAATTAGAGTTAAGGGGTTAGAGGTTAGGGGGTTTTGGGGTTTGGGGTTAGGGTTTAGGGTTTAGGGGTTTAGGGTTTAGGGTTTAGGGTTTGGGGTTTGAGGTTTGGGGTTTGGGGTTTGGGGTTGGGGGTTGGGGTTGGGGTTAGGGGTTAGGGGTTAGGGGTTAGGGGTTAGGGGTTAGGGGTTAGGGGTTAGGGGTTAGGGGTTAGGGTTTAGGGGTTAGGGGTTAGGGGTTAGGGGTTAGGGGTTAGGGTTTAGGGGTTAGGGTTTAGGGGTTAGGGTTTAGGGTTTAGGGTTTAGGGTTTAGGGTTTAGGGTTTAGGGTTTAGGGTTTAGGGTTTAGGGTTTAGGGTTTAGGGTTTAGGGTTTAGGGTTTAGGGTTTAGGGTTTAGGGTTTAGGGTTTAGGGTTTAGGGTTTAGGGTTTAGGGTTTAGGGTTTAGGGTTTAGGGTTTAGGGTTTAGGGTTTAGGGTTTAGGGTTTAGGGTTTAGGGTTTAGGGG